>NC_063173.1:62242578-62271233 GCF_023159225.1 Perognathus longimembris pacificus | reverse complement strand
CCCCAGCTCCAGTGCCCCCTCCCCCAGCTCCAGGTGCCCCCCTCCCCCCAGCCCCAGTGCCCCCCTCCCCCAGCTCTCCAGTGCCCCCTCCCCAGCCAGCCCCAGTGCCCCCTCCCCCAGCTCCAGTGCCCCTCCCCCAGCTCCAGATGCCCGGCCCCCAGCTCCAGACGCCCCTCCCCCAGCTCCAGACGCCCCCTCCCCCCAGCTCCAGTGCCCCCCTCCCCCAGCCCCAGTGACCCTCCCCCCAGCTCCAGACGGCCCTCCCCCCAGCTCCAGTGCCCCTCCCCCAGCTCCAGACGCCCCTCCCCCCAGCTCCAGTGCCCCCTCCCCCAAGCCCCAGTTGCCCCCTCCCCCAGCTCCAGTGCCCCCCTCCCCCAGCTCCAGACGGCCCCTCCCCCCAGCTCCAGATGCCCGGCCCCCCAGCTCCAGTGCCCCCTCCCCCAGCCCCAGTGCCCCTCCCCCAGCTCCAGACGCCCCTCTTCTATCTCCAGTGCCCCCTCCGTAGCTGCGGACGCGCCCGCCCGCGTCCCTGCAAGGGCTCCTGATGTGATTAGAGTGGACGAAGCTCGGTGGCTCCGCCGCTGTTGTTCTCCTCCATTAGAGCCTGGGGACCAGTTATCGATTGGTTTATTAAGACGCCTTATCTCCCGTGACACAGCACAACGCCAGAGCGGCCAGGCCCGGAGCCCGAGGGCGGCCACCTGGGAGCCCGGCACGGGCCCACCGCCTCCCCCCACCCCCCGCACCCCTCCCTCTCCCCTCCCCACCACCCCCGCACCCCTCCTCTCCCCTCCCCACCACCCCCGCACCCCTCCCTCTCCCCACCCCCCCACACCCCTCCCACCACCCCCGCACCCCTCCCTCTCCCCTCCCCACCTCCCTGCACCCCTCCTCTCCCCTCCCCATACCCCGTCTCCCCTCCCCCTCTTCCGCCCCCCCCCCCCCCCAGTGGCTCCGGGCGGCTTCTTTCCTGGCCATCGCTGGCTGAACGGTCCTGGCAGGGAGAAGTGTGGTCCTCCGGCGGCCTCAGAACCCTCCCCACCCAGGCCTTCTAAAGAGGGGCGGGGGCCGAGGCGGGGTGGGGGGTGTTGGGAGGAGGGGGGAGGTCATGAGGGAGGGGCCAGGGCTGAGGCCCTGGAGCCGGCACCCCATGGGGCCTGGCAGGTGCAGTGGATCTGCTATCCAGGAGGCCACAGGCCCCGCCGCTCCCAGCCGCCCGCCTCCGCCCGCCTCCGCCCGCCTCCACGTGCTGACTCCTTGCACGCAGGGGGCATTGTGGGCCGAAGCCCTCGGAACCAGCCCACAACACCTCGCTCCCCGACAGGAAGGCCCCGGGGCAGGGCTCGCTGGAGACTGAGACAGATCCGCCCGTTCACCCCACCTCACCCCGCGGGGGGGTGGGGGGGCAGCGGGAGGCCTGGGCGCCCTCCTCGGTCCGCGTGGCTCCTCTGCAGAGGGACCCTGTCACCAGCACTGGGTGGCCCAGCCTGCGGCTCTCATCTCGGGAGTAAAGCAGCTTAAAATGAGGAGCCGAACGCCCGTGGCTCCCGCCTGTCATCCCCGCTACCCAGAAGGCTGAGAACCGAGGGTCGTGGTTCAAAGCCAGCCCCGGCAGAAACGTCCAAGACTCTCATCTCCAATAAGCTACTCAGAAAAACACGCAATTGCGCTGTGGCTAGAGTGGTAGAGCACTGGCTTTGCACAGAAGCGGCTCAGGGACAGTGCCCAGGCCCCGAGTTCAAGCCCCGGGAGCAGCACAGGCACGCACACCCACGCACGGGCACACGCGCCCATTGTTCACTCGTATTTTATTTATATATCTATTTGTGCGGGTCCCGGGTCTTGAACTCAGGGCCTGGGCACTAAGCTTGAGCTAGCGTTCTACCACTTGAGCCACAGCTGCACGTCTCGTTTGTTAGTAGTGAATTGAATAGAGAGTCCCACAGACTTTCTTTTGAACCACAGGCTGGTTTTGCACCGCAATCCTCAGCTCTCAGTCCCCGGAGTAACCAAGACGGCAGCCATGAGCCCCGGGTGTCCTGCTGGAGACGCGGCCCTTAGCTGAACGATGCGACGCGGTAATCCAACAGCGGAAGGGGGTCCCTGCCTGATAGAAGGACGCCGAGGAGAACGCGGCGCCATCCCCCCACTGAGGCCCCCGGGACCACCCAGGAACCGGGGAAAGTTGGGGGTGCTCTGGTTGGGGCGACGTGGGAGGAGCTCAGCCCCCGCCGATTCTGGTTCCGCAGGATGAGAAACACAGGGGCGGCACCCTGTGTTGGGTTGGGGGTGGGGCGGGGTGCACCCCCGTTGGCTGTGGTCTGCAGCAGCGCCAGCCCCCGGGCTCCATGCAGTCCAAGGGTGGGGGGCACCGTGGGGTACAGTCCCAGCCGCGTGCATGTGGGGTGGGGGTGGGGGTCGCCCCGCCACCCGAGAAAGAAGAGGCCTCCTGCCGGGGGGGGGGGTGCATACCCCTCACCGGAAATGGGAGCCCTCCCCCTTAGGAGGGGGTGGGGACCCAGGAGGGTCAACCAGAGACAGCAGAAGCAGAGGCTGAACCCCCGTCCCCCACCCCCCGCCCCGCCCAAGTGCCTGAGACCCTGGGGACCCCAAAAGGCAGATCCCAGGTCTGTGACCCTGCAGGGAGGTGAGGGTACTCACCAAGGCACAGGCACCCCACCCTACCGCCCCACTTCCAAGAGCTGCCCCCAGTGTGGACAGGCCTGGCAGGACTTGGGGTGCCAGCATGGGGTCCCCCAGCAGTGCCGCAGGAGCCCCGCTCTGCCCCGCGGGCCTGCGAGACGCGGGTTCACTGACTCTTGCCGGGGACCTCAGGGGCCCGGGTCCGAACCACCCCCTGGGGGGGCCTCAGCGGGCCCCACTTGACGGCAGGTGTCCCGTGGGCAGGCCAAGGGGAGCCGGCCGGGGGCAGGAAGGGCTTGGCCGCCTTCTCCCAAGACGCCCTTCCCGAGCCTGCCCGCAGGCCCTGCAGAACCACCGCCCCCCCCCGTGCCCCCCCCACCTCCCCTCCCCGCGTACGCCTCCTCCCGTCCAGGAGGCCCTGGCCTGTGTCACTCTGACAGGTGGTGGCAGCTGCCCCACAGGGGACGGGCAGGGGCCCTGGCTGCCCCTGGAGGCAGAAGACAGAGGGGCTCCAGGAGGAGGGACCAGGTAGGGCAGTGCCTGGCACCCCAGTGATGCCGCCCAGACCACCCCCAGTCTCCAATTCACAACCCAGAGGCCCCCAGCCTGAAGCAGAGGAGGAGGTGCCCGGGACAGCGCTCAGAGGGCCTCCTGGCCGAGGGCTCCCCCGTGCCCCCCCCAAGCCCCCGCCCCGAGTCTGGCGAGCACACTCCATGGTTGCCTGGCTGCCGCTGGTTTCCCGAGCGCCTGGGTGCCTGCCGGGGGGGGGGGCGGGGGGCCGGTGTGGACCGGCTGCTCGGTGTTCCCCGGGGTCTGTCGCCCCCCTGTGGCCAGCCGCTGTACAGCCTCTTTCCTGGTTAAGGCCTGTGGGAGGGAAGGAGGCCCGGGCGGCGGTGGAGCCCTCTCCTGCCTGGGGAGGCCAGGCCCGCTGCGGGGGAGTCTAGGGGTACCCGGGGGCGCTCCGTGGACACGGGCCCGTCCGTGGGTGCGAGGCTCCAGGAAGGCAACCTGGGGACGTGGCCTTGCCATCCTGAGCCGCCCCGCCTGGTCTCCCCGGCTCGGTGGCAAGATGGCCACCAGGGGGCAGCCTCCACCCACGTGGGAGAGCCAGGGGCGGCGGGGGGGGGGGGCCAGGGGAGGGCGGGAGGGGCAAGAGCTCCCCAGCTTCCAGGGAGGGCGGGGCGCGGCCTGTGCGCGGTCCCCAGGGGCTGTGGGGCGGGGGGTGGGGCGGGGGGCTGGACGGGACCGAGGGCTGGGAGGGAGGGAGGGAGGAAGGAAGGAGAGAAGGGGGATGGAGGGAAGGACAGAAGGAAGGCAGATGGATGGATAGATGGATGGATGGATGGGGAAAGGTGGATGTATGGGCGGGTGGGTCAGTGGATGGGGTTGAGTGGAATGAGTAGATGGATTGGGTGGATGGGTGGGTGGGAGGGTGGCTAGAGGAATGGATGGGTGAGTGGATGACTAGACGGATGATGGGGGAAATAGCTAGGTGAATGGGTGGATGGGTGAATGAATGGACAGGCGGGTTTATGGATAGCTGGAGGATGATGGATCGATGAGTGGGTAGGTGGTTAGATGAATGAGTGCCTTGGTAGACGGATGGTGGGGTAGATGAGTGACAGGTGATGGTTGATTTATGGATGAGGGATGAAAGGTTAGATGGATAGGTAGGTGAATGGATGGGTGGGTGGGGAGAGGGATGATTGGATAGGTGGGTGGGTGGGTGGATAGATGGAGAGATGATAGACATATGGATGGTGGGATGGATGGATGGTGGATGGATGAATGGGTAGGTGGGTGGTTAAATGGATGGACTGATGGATAGGTAGATGGATGATGGATGGATGAATGAGTAGGTGAGCTACATGGATGGGTGGATGGACGGGTGGGTGGACGGGTGGATGGACGGGTGGGTGGACGGGTGGATGGAGGACAGACTGATGGATGGGCGGTGCATGGATGGGCAGACACATTGCCCTCTACATCCCTTGAAAAGGAGTCTCAGGATCCCACGCAAGTTACTGTGGGAGCCAGCTGCCTGTCTATCCCTCTTGTGTTCTTGGCTCAGCTGAAAATCCAACGGCTTCTAGAACCTTCCCTAAGATGGAGGGGCTCCCTCATTCCCTCTGCCTCCTCACTAGTTCTGTACCCCATTGCACCTCGAGTAGAAGCCACCACCAGGGTAGGGCCTCAAGTCAGGCTGCCCACACGGGGAAGGCCTGAGCTAGGCGTCCCTCTCAGCTTCCATGGCCACCTCGCAGCTCCTGGCGTTGCTGGGGGGGGGGGGAGAGGCCGCGGGCATGGTGGCTGGGTGGCTCCCACACCAGGTCCATCGGGGCCAAGACACCCAGAGAGGTTCCTTCCGAGAGCCCAGGAGATTCCCAACCCCACAGAGCACGGGGCTGAGGCCTGGGGCCTGGGGGGGGGGAGGGGGGCCTCCAGGGGGCCCCCAGGGGGGTCCAGGGGGGCTGGGGGGGACTCTGGGGGGCCCTCGGGGGGCCTGGGGGCCGAGAGGCCTGCGGGGCTCCAGGGGGGGCTCCAAGGGGGCTTCAGGGTGGGCTCCAGGGGGGCCTCCAGGGAGGCCTCCGGGCTTCTGCGTCCAGGTGGCCTCTGTCCCCGCGGCCCCAGAAAGGCTGGAGCCCGGTGGCCAGGGACGGGGGGCCGCAAGGCAGGCGGCAGGGAGCCAGGCATTGGTGAGGAAGCAGCGTGCATGGGAAGCGAGAGGGGCTGCCACGTGCAGCTGTGCCAGGGGCTCCTGGGTGTGCCGGGAGCCGCACTGGTGCACGCGTGTGTGCACAGGGGGTGAGGTCTAGGAGGGCACTGGTGCACGCGTGTGTGCACAGGGGGTGAGGAGGTCTAGGAGGGCACTGGTGCACACACGTGTGTGTACAGGAGGTCTAGGAGCCGCACTAGCACGTGTGTGTGTCGGTGGTGCGTGTGCTTGCCTGTGTCTGTGACGTGGATTCCAGGCCTTCGTGTGCGGCGGCCGGGGGTCTTCGGGGTCCCCTCCATCCTCGGCGGAGGAGGCCTGACCACCCAGCCACCCCACCGGCTCCTGACCTCTACTCTTGGTGCTGGTCCTGAGACTCGAACTCAGAGCCGAGGTGGCATCCCTGAGCGTTGTGTGCACCAGACTAGCTCTGTACCACCCGAGCCCCTGCGTGGCCCTTTCCAGCCCTTCCCGCAGCCGCCGGGGTCCAGGAGGCCACGGCCAGCGTGGCCTTGGGAAGGCGCCCCGGCCAGGGCTTGCCCCGGCCGGCGTGGGCGCGGGGCGCCTCCACGGAAACCGCTTGGCCTGCGCCATAAAGGAGCCGCCCGCCGTTTTGATTCTGCAGTTTTACAGCGAAACGGAGGGAGCGATAAGTCGGCTCTGCTGTGATGTTTTATGGGCATGGCCTTTCCTTCCTCTCTGCTTGGGGGAGCAAACAGGTTTATGGCGGTCTCGCCGCGGCGGTCGGCCGCAGGCAGGGTGGCAGGCGGCTGCTCTGATGAGGGCCGGGCCCGCTTCCCGGGCTCACCGGGGGGTGGCGTTGGGGCACCGGGGGGGCCTGGCGTTGCCAGGAAGCCCTGCGAGGGAGGAACAGGCCCTGGGGCACTGCCCTACGGCCCCACTGGGCAGAGACTCCGGCCTCTGTGCCTCGACTTCCCAGCTAAGAACGGCCGGCTGGCCCGGCACCCTCGGGCCCCTCGAGGTGGACCTGCCAGCCTCGCCCACCCCTCGCCGGCTCCCCGGCCTCCGGACGGGACCAGAGGGGGCCGGGGGACGGGGGGGGCGCAGCTCAGGAGGCCGGGCAAAACACGCGGGTGGACGGACATCCGCTCACGGGGCTGGGACAGAGCCGCAGGGCGCGGCGGGCTTCAAAGGGCGCGGGAACGCGGCTGCACCCACGCCCAGCCCCCGCGGGCCACCTCAAAGGCCCCACCCAAGGGTGGCAGGCGCCGGAGAGCAGGCTGCCCAGAGCCCCGGGGTGGGGGCGGGGAGGAGGGCGGAGGGGGCTCTCCGGACCCCAGGACTCCCACCCGACCTCACCCTTGGGGCTGGGGACGAGGTGCTGGCTGCCCACAGTGGCCCCTGCGGGCCGACGGGGCCCCCAGCCGCCCGGACAGGGCCTCACCAGCTGGGGTTCCCGCTGGCGACCCCAGAAGGCCCCGCGCAGCCCAGCGTGCTGGCCCTTTCCATCCCTTTCCCCAGGATGGCTGTAGGACCCCCCCCCCCCCCCGCCCGACAGCGGCTCCTGCCCCCCCTTCAGCTCTGGGAGGACCCACCTAGAGCTGGGCCGCCCCAGGCTCTGAAGGAAGCCCCTCCCTGGGCCACAGGGGTCAGGCTCCTGAGGGGCCCCTGCGGCTCGGGTCCCCCGTGGGCGGATGGAGACTCGGGGGAGGGGGGCGGCCTGGTGGGCTCCACCGTGGGCAGGAAGTCTTCTCCCCAGCCCCCGGGCCCGGAGCCAGGGGTGGTGACACCCTTGGGGTCACAGCGCCGCCGGATACCCCCCATTCTACTGGGGACCCCGGGAGGCCTCCTCCCCATTCCCCGAGGGGGGTGGTGATCCCGGCTGGGCAGAGCTCCAGCTGCAGGGTTTCCAGAGGATTCCAGCCAGGCCCCAGGGGAGCACGTGCGCGGCCTGCCCTGTGGGTGTGACTAACGGGGTCCCTCCCCCCTTCCAGGAAGGGGGGGGCCGCCCGCACCGAGGCCGGGCCGAGGGCCCCCTTCCCGTCCAGCGCTTACCGGAGCAAGGGTGACGACGACTAATTGGCGTCTGGGCGGGGCCGCACCTGACCACGCGGGCCTCGGGGCCGTGACTCACAGAGCACCTCCCGCGCCCCGCCCCCTCCCCCGCCCCCCCACCCCACCCCCCCCCCCGCCCATCCACCTCCCGGCAGCCCTGCCACCGACCTCTTGCCACTGCAGACACAGCCAGTGGTGGCCGCCTTTCCCCGGGCCCAGGGCCGGGGCCACGCTGCAGGAAGAGCCGGGTGTTCGAGGCCCCGGCACCAGCCCGCACCCTGACCCAGGAGACTGAGTTGGAGGCTTCTACATGCTCTGGGCAGCAGGGCTCGGGGTCCTCCCTGCAAGGAGCCCCGGGGGGGGGGTGGAAAAGGGGGGCGTCTGAGGGCTCTGCACCGCTGTCGGGGAGGCGGAACAGCAGCAGCGCGGGCCACGGGAGGGGGGGGTCTGACAGTGTGACGGCGGGGCGGTGGGGGGGGGGGGCAGAAGGCGGCGTGCGGGCAGGCAGGCAGGCAGGGAGGCCCCTTGCCCGCTCCGTGGCCTCGCCGGCTACGGCACTCTAGGTGGCGGGGAAGGGAGTGGAGGGCCGCCAGCCCAGGTTACCACTCCTCCGTGCGCCCAAGGCAGGCGTCCGGTTGTGTCCCCCTCCACACCCCCCCCAGGCCATCCGTCTCTTGGCCTCGCTTCCACCACAGGAGGGACGGACCTCTGCGCCCCGAGACCTCCATCCCGTCACCCACTTGGCCTTTCTGAGCCAGCACTGCGGCTCACGTCGACAGGCTCAGCTTCCCGGGAGGTTGGGTGGGGAGGATGGCGGTTCGAAGCCAGCCTAGGCAGAAAAGCCCACGAGCACCCCACTTCTCGCCCCCTGGCTGCGTGCTAGGGTGCGCAACTGTCATCCTAGTATGCCGGAAAGCCTGAACCAGGTGGCTCGCAGTCCAGACACATGCCAGGGCAAGAAGTCAGGCCCTGTCTCAAAAATCAACCACCACAAAACAGGACTGCGGGGTGTCGCTGGCTCGCGCCTGTCCTCGTAGCTACTCGGGAGGCTGAGCTCTGAGGACCGCGGTTCAAAGCCAGTCCTGGCAGGAAAGCGTGTGAGACTCTCATCTCCAGTGAACCGCCTCCTCCAGGAGGCTGCCCCCGGGGGGGACCTCACGGCAGAAGCTGCCAGTGAGCCCGGGCACAGGGTCAGCACCCACAGCGACAGGGGCGACACCACCTTCTGAACGTGCCACGGGTCCCCGGGTCCCCGCACGGCTGTGGCCCAAGGCAAGTCTCCAGGATGCCCCCGTGGGTCTGCGGACCCGGCAGGCAGGGACCCGTCCCCTGCGCACAAGCGGCAGGCCTGTGCCAAGAGAGTGCCCAGTGGGTGGGTACCCCCTAAGAGAGGATCGCCCCAGCCTCCGTCTGGGCCATGTATCTTCCTGCACAGGGAGGAACACCGTGAAGGCCCTGGGGTAGGGGTGAGTAGGCGGAGGCTGGTGGGGGATGGATGGAGGGACGGGGGGAGGGGCATCTGAGCTGGGGAGGGGAGAGCCGCGAGTCCCACCCACACCCCGGCGGGGCCCAAGGCCCAGCCTCGCCCTGCAAGGCCGGAAGGCCTGGGATCAGCCCCTGGGAAGGGGAGAGCCCGGGAACTCAGAGGGCCCAGCAGGTGTCCTTAGCCCGGAGGACGCCCCGGGGCCGAGGTCTCCACCGCCGAGTCACCCAACTAGAAGGGGTCATTTCCTCCGCCTGCAGGGCACACGCCTCGCACCCCGCCGCCGACCCCTCCCTGCTCGCCTTTGGAGCCGGAGGCTACGCTGCCGTCTCTGTCTCGGCTTGTCCCGGAGCTCAGCTGGCCCTGCCCCCCCCGCCCCCACCTCGGGGCCCTGCCAGGCCCCGGCCTGTCCCTCCCCGTGGAGGTGGGCAGCAGGGGGCAGTGAAGGGCGAGGGGCGGGTGGGGGAGAGCGGGAGATGGACGGTCCTGGCTGAAAGAGCTGGGCACCGGGACTGGAGCCAGAGAGGGGCCGAGAGACTCGGGGAGGCCAGGGCCTGGGGACCCCACGGCTCCGCCAGGGAGGACCCCAGCATACAGCAAGAGGGGCCCGGCCGGCGTGAGGGTCTCACCACGGCCAAGGAGGAGGCCAGGTTAGGCCCCCGTCACCGGTCCCCGGGCGAGCTGTTGCCCCCTGGTGCTCAGGCCCGTCCCCGCCTCCACCGCGCCCGGCCCTCTCTCCTAAGCAAGCCTGACTGGCAGGAGATCAAACCCCAGCGGAGCCCTGTGGCTCTGGCCGGCTCCAGCTGCGGGCTGATAGGCCCCGGGAGCCAGGGCCGCACCTTCCTCCCGCCACCCACAGCCGCGACGCCTGCCCAGCGTCCCCAGCAGGGCAGGTGCCCCCTGCCCCTCCCCACGCTCCATCCCATCCCAAGACAACACACAAGGGAGGGGCCACGCACGTTTCTAGAAGCAGAGGGAGGACGGAGCGGGCAGGTAGGGTAGGAGGCCCGGGGCCCGGCTCTCACGTCAAACCAAGGCCCATGCGGGCCAGAGCTCCAGGCCCTGGGCCTCGGGCCAGGCAGGCCACCGCTGCTGGGCTGGCCAGTGGCTTCCCTCCCTCCCTCCGAGGTGGGGGGGGTCCCTTGCTACCGTGGCTCCCCACCCTGGCGCCCCGTGGCCTCTGACGCAGCTCAGCGGCCCACCCACACCCTGGGATGGGCGACTTCCGGGAGAAGCTGTGCCTGAGGGTCCCCAGCCCCCGCTGCGGACACCTCCCAGGGTCACTCCCCGCCTCCCGCGCCCAGCTCCGTCCCCCAGGACCCCCCTGCACACATAGAGCTCCATCATCCCGTGCTTAGGGCACGGAAGGGCTGCGGCTCCGGCCTTCCACGTCCGGCCCTGCCCACGAGGCCTCGGCCGGGCAGCACGGCCCGGGCTCCCCCCCCTGCCCAGCTCCGTCCTGAGCGTCCCTGCGGCGGTCACCGAGGCCAGTGGCCAGTGCCCCGTCGGAAGGCCGCGCCTCGCAGCCTCACGAGGCCCCCGGGAGCCGGCGCTCCGCGAGGCGGGCCGTTCTGTCCCGCGTGGATCAGAACCAGGCCGGCTGCGTGGCGGAGGGAGCTGTGGCCCGGAGCTCCGGCCTCGAGGTGAAAAGCTGAAGGACGGCGCCCGGGCCCCGAGTTCAAGCCCCGGGACGGGCACGAAACGACACGTAAATAAACACAAAGGCGGGCGGGGGAGGGGGTGTCCACCCACAGGCAGGGCCAGGACCGCTTCTCACCCAGTCGCTGTGCCACGGGTGCCACGGGCGCCCACCCCGGCCACGGCTGGGCCTGAACACAGAGGGCCCGCAGGCGGCGAGGCCGGAGCCCCTTCCCCCACACCCCTGCTTCTGGGGAGAGCCCGCTCGGATGGGTCCCCAGGAGGAAGGGAGGCCCGGGGGGATCTCACCCCTGCCTTGGGGCCCATGGGAGTGGGCGGGGAAGGACGCCCCGAGGCCGGGCCAGCTCCCGGGCCGTCGTGGCCACCTTGCGAATACCCCAGCCCCAGCAGCCGGCCCAGCCTGCACCTGTCTCTTTGTTTGCACAAATCCTGTCCCTAATAGACTTAATCGTGGACTTTGATGATTGTGCCAGGGCTGTGCTGGGCTGCGACAAACGGGCCATTGTGTGCAGCCCTAAGCAGGCCCATCTGTTAATGGTTAAACCTGGGGGGGAAGGGGAGCAGGCCCCAGCCCGAGGCGGCGGGGGGGGGCGGGGGGGAGCTGGGACAGGGCCCAGCCCCAGCATCTTCTTGCCCCAGGGTGCTGCCGTGTGTCCTGGGCATGGGTAGACGGCAAGACGAGCCCGGAGCCCACGCTCTAGGAAGCACCTCCCTCCCTGCAGCCCGCCAGGGGCCGCCGGGGAGCCGGCCCCAGCCCGGCACGCGTGGATGCAGGCAGGGCCACGGAGACACTGGCCATGGATGGTCCGGGCGGCCCCAGCCCGGCACGCGTGGATGCAGGCAGGGCCACGGAGACACTGGCCACGGATGGTCCCGGGCGGCCCCAGCCCGGCACGCGTGGATGCAGGCAGGGCCACGGAGACACTGGCCACGGATGGTCCGGGCGGCCCCAGCCCGGCACGCGTGGATGCAGGCAGGGCCACGGAGACACTGGCCACGGACGGTCCGGGCGGGGGGTGGGGTGGGCACACGGCCGCTACCCAGGCTGAGCTCTGGGCCCTGCCTCTCCCCTCCTGCACCCAAGAGCCTAGGCCCTAGCCATCGGGGGGGGGGATGACTCAGAGGGCCACCTAGAGCCAGTAGGGGCATCGAGGGCCACGGGGAGCCACTGAGGACCCCCGAGGGTCACGCAGGGCTAGGGAGGCACCTGCCTACAGGGGGCGCCTCTGCCCTGTGTGAACCCCGCCGCCCCCCACCGTCCCCGCCAGGCCTGAGCTAGGGGCTTCACTCCTTCCTGCGTGCCGTCAGTGCTGTGCTGCTCTGTGTCTGGGTCAGGCCGTCTCTGTGTAGCCCAGGCTGGTCGTAAGCTTGCAATCCCCCTACCTCTGCCCCCTGAGTTCTGGGATTACAGGCACGCACTACCACACACAGACTTAAAAACAACAACAGCAACAGCAACACTAACTTTAAAAAATGCATCTTATTTCCGGCAGTACTCTGGCTTTGAACTCAGAACCTAACGCTTGCCGGGCAGCTTTTCTGTGCGAGCCCCTCCCGCAGCCTCGTTCTCGCTGTAGCTGGTGTTGAGATACTGTGCCGGCCTCGGGCAGCTCTCCTCGCGGGAGGCCGTCAGAGTGGCTGGGGTCGTGAGCACGCACCCCCGCGCCAGCTCGTGTGTGGAGTTGAGGTCTTGTGCCCTGTTTGCCCAGGCTGGCCTCAAAGCACGAATCCCCTAACCTCTGCCTCTGGAGCAGCCGGGTTTAGAGCGGGTCCCACCACACCTGGCCTGTGATGGGCGGCTGCAGGTTTAGACAGAACGGGGCAGAGCGAGCCGAGACCCCGGCGCCTCCCACCCCTCCATCCCCAGCCCCCCACCCATCTGCTCGCCCCACTCAGGGGCCGCAACCATTTTGTGAGCCCATTTGGAACACTGTGTGTTTGTTTTTTATTATGGCAACGCACACACGCGACACAGACACACACAGACACACACACACACACACACACACACTGAGCAAAATGCACCACCGTAACCATTGTTACTGCAGGACTCCAGGGCAGATGGTTGCCTAACTGCCAGCCACAGCTCTCCCACCTTGTGGAACTGAGGCCGGCCCCTCCCCATCCCTCCCCCCCCCCCCCCCCGCCGCCCTCCCCACTTCCTGTCTGGGGATCTCAGCCGTGTGGCATCCCACCGAGGTATGTGTGCCCCGCGGGCTGGAATGTGAGTGACAGCCGCCCAAGGCTCCGGCCCGCACCCACGCGGCGTGGAGCCGTCACTGGTGTCCCCGGGCCACGGCGCGCGGAGTCTGACTTCACCACGCCCTTCCTTCCGC
Organism: Perognathus longimembris pacificus; assembly: GCF_023159225.1. Classification (NCBI taxonomy): domain Eukaryota; kingdom Metazoa; phylum Chordata; class Mammalia; order Rodentia; family Heteromyidae; genus Perognathus; species Perognathus longimembris. Next base: position 62,258,383 of record NC_063173.1, on the reverse strand, counting down.
CCCGGCGCTCTGAAGCCAAGCCCTGGGACCGCGAGCCGCGCTGCGCCCTCCCTCCTTCAGGTGGTCTGGCTCAGGGCTCATCACGCGCCAGAACGGCCTTCCTTTTTCAGGCCACGTAATATTCCAGGATAGGGCTAGAACGGCATGTGTATCCACACGGATACTCCCGTGTGTGCAGCACTGAAGCTTGAACTCGGGGCCTCACAGTAGGTAGGGTGGCCTTCTGCAGCTTGAACCACACCCTCGCATCACACTGAGACCTTTTTGAGCAAGTTTTTATCTATGCTTATTACCAAAGAAATACAACGTATATTTATGGTGCATTGATACATGGTATTCATTAAAGCCCTGGTCTCCTCCGTTCCATGTGGGAACGCCCCACCTGTCCCAGTGCCTTGAACAACCCGTGCCTGAACCCTAAGCTCTGTGGCTCCCGCCTGTCATCCAGCTCCTCGGGAGGCCGAGACCTGAGGATCGTGGTTCAAAGCCAGCCCGGGCAGGAAGGTCTGTGAGACTCTGATCTCCACTTAACCCCCAGAAAACTGGAAGCAGCACTGTGGCTCAAAGTGGTGGAGCGCTAGCCTTGAGCAAACACAGAGCCCATGGACAGCGCCCAGGCCCCAAGTTCAAGCCTTAGGATGGAAAAAAGAAAAAAAAAACCCAAAACCCCTCTGTGTGTGAATGAGTGCAGGAACTGGGGCTTGACCTCACAGCCTGCTACTCTCACTCGGTCTTTTTGTTCGCGGCTGGTTCTCTACCACTCGAGCAATGCTTTTGGTCTAGCATGTTGCTGTTTCATTGGGGGTCAGCCTCTGAGGTGCTGTTCTGTCCAGGCGGGCTTCCAACCTCGACCCTCAGGTGTCAGTCTCTGAGTAGCTGGGATTGCAGGCAGGGGCCCCCGGGCCCTGTGCAGCCATCTCCTGATGGTCTCCATCGCTTTGCACTTTCTAGGGGTCGCTTACTGGGGACCACGCAGGGTGTGGCCTGGCCGGGCTTCTTAGCCTGGGCACAGCAAGTCGCCGGGCTTTAATGGCTTTCCTCTCCCAGTGACCTCCCGCGCTGGTGTTGGGACCCTGGGTGGGGGTCCCCTCGGCTTCTGCCAGCCCCTCTCCTCCTCCCCCAGCAGGAAGACCCCACTCTCCCCACCCCTGCCCTCTGCCTGCGGCCCAGGGTCCTCTCCCAGCACCCCAGAGCCGCCCCAGCCCCGGCGACCACCTCTGACCTTCCCCGCGCCTACCCCAGACCTCGGCCGTGGCAGAGGAGCGGACCCTGGCCACGCACGGCCCCCCCCAGGCTCAGCCACGCACGGGCGTGCACGGGCACGGAGACACACGTGCCCAGCCCTCCGGCAGCCACACGCACGCAGCGCCCGCGCCCGCGGTGACCTGGCACGCCGGGCCGCGCCCACCCCGCGTGTGGAAGGAGCTGCCTGCGCCCCGCGGCGGGCGGGCGTCCCCCCCCCCCTGCCCCGGCCGGCAGGTTCGGGCTCGCTCTGCCCCGGGCCCCTGGCGCCCGAGCCTCCCTGCCGAGGTGTGCAGAGGAGGAGGCGCCTCACCCGGGAGGAGACCTGCACCTGAGTCCGCCGGCCCACGCCTGAGACCCCCCCACCCCCCCACACTGGCCTGCAGAGCTGCAGCGGAGGCCATGGGGGGGGCAGGTCTGGATGTCAGCCATGGGCTCCGGAGGGCCCAGGCCTCCCAGAGGGAGCTGGGGACGGCAAAGCCCCAAGCGGCGGGGACAAGGAGGGGGACAGGTGTGTGTTGGGGGCACAGTGAGCTCCCTGTCCAGGAGGGGCGGGGACACCCCGGACGTGGGAAGGACAGCCCTCGCCCCCCGCCTCAGCGGGCAGTGCGAGCCCGGGCTGAAGGTGCTGGAATTGGAGGCATGGTCTTCAGAGAGGCGATTATGGCAGAGGAGGTCACTAGAGAGAGGGCGCTGGTCTCCTGGGACGGGGGTCCTCGTAAGACGCGGGTAAGAGGACGGAGACACATATGCACCCAACCAACACCTCCCTGGGCCTCGGGGGGGGGGGGGTTCTCAGTGCCAGCTTGCTGGGGCCAAGGGGTTCCCCGACAGCTTCTTCTGGAAGGACACACGGACTTGAACTGGACTGAGAAGGCCCACTTCGCCCCGTGTGGAGGGCACCCTCCCTCTGACTGGCCGAGTCCCGCTGTCTCCTGGAGCTGGGGTGCGCGTCCCCGGCCGTGGAGGTCAGAGCTGGGGTTCTCCGGCCTCCGGACTCCAGGCCTCGCCCGGCAGCCCGCCCCTCCCCCAGGCCCTGCTGTCCTCGGGCTGTGAGTTACACCATCGCCTGCGCCGCCCTGGGTGAAGCCTTGGAACTTGGGCTGAGCCCCGGCTCCAACCTCCCTGGGCCTGAGCTCCCCCACGGCCCATCCGAGCTCTCCCCAGGTCCTGCTACCATGTTCCCCACTCCCCCCCACACACACACCATAGCGCCCCTCGCCCAGGCAGGAGTCGCCCTCATCCTTGGGGTCTCCGTTCTTTGGTTTCAGACATTCCACCGTGTCAGGACTTCAGAGGACGCGAATGCACCCGCAGAAGAGTCTGGAACTCTCTAGAACAATCCGCAAGTTTTAAATCCCACGCGTTCTGGTGAGCGTGGAGAAACCCCTTGCCATCCCGTGTCATCCTGCGCAGGAGAACTGACCTGCCGTCCAGCGGGCCCGCCGGCCGTCCAGCCTGCCACACCCTCCACACGCCCGACTTCGCGGTGACTCCGCAGCCGGCGTCGCCTCTCAGGAAGCGTGGGCGACCTCGTCTGACTTAATAGTGGCTCGAAGGCACGAGTGTGTGTGTTGCAGAAAGTTCACACGGGGCGAAGGAAACCACCAATGGCTCCTTCAAGTGCCAGCTGACAACATGCAAGAGGCAAGGAACTGCTTGCCCTCCTGCGATCCTTTTGAACATTTGCAAAAACTAAGGAAAACAACAATGTCGGCTGGTTGCTCCTAATGTCTGCACTGTGTGTGTGTGTGTGTGTGTGTGTGTGTGTGTGTGTGTGTGTGTGTTTTAATGGAAGATCTTGGGAACTCAAATTCCAAGCTCCACCTCTATCTCTCTGACTTGAGAGTTGCCAGGCTCCAAGTCCTCACTGGGTGATGGGCTGAGCACTTGGGGCTCATGGAGTATCCAGACTTCAAGGAAGGGCATCGGGTGGAAAGAAAGGGAGCCTAGAAAATTGGTGTGAGGATGTGGGGAGCCCCCAGTAGGACCAGAGACCCCAAGCCCCGGCATTTAGATGGTCCCTCCTCCTAGCAAACGCGTCGTGCCGCTCTGTGGCCTGGGCCTCCTCGGCCCGCGTCCCCGGGGAAGCGGCCGGGGTCTCCGTGCGGCTGGGCAGGGCATTGCATCGGTCACCTTCCCTCTTGTCATCTGCACGCGTGGCTCGAATCCGGTCTCCAGAAGGGCCTGGTGGTGGGGAACCATGTGCGCACCGTGAGGAGTCATAGGAGCCCACAGGAACAGACGCGGGTGCTGTCGAGGGCAGGAGAGGCCACGGTAGCAGGGGGAGCGCGCGTGGGGATGTGGAGGGAGGCCAGCGAGAGAACACAGACAGAACCCAGCCACGCACAGCCTCAGAGATCCGTGGGGCTCCGTGGACATCCGCACACCCGCAGGGCTCCGTGGGGCTCCGTGGACGTCCCCCACACCCGCAGGGCTCCGTGGGGCTCCGTGGACGTCCCCCACACCCGCAGGGCTCCGTGGGGCTCCGTGGACGTCCCCCACACCCGCAGGGCTCCGTGGGGCTCCGTGGACGTCCCCCACACCCGCAGGGCTCCGTGGGGCTCCGTGGGGCTCCGTGGACGTCCCGCACACTCGGTGGTCTCTACGAAGCTCACAGTGACTGGCAAGCGTCCTCGAATGGGAGTCTGGAGGGGACCCCGGCACTGTCTCAATTGTCCTCCTAAAGACACACGCGTGGTGAACGCTTGGTCTTCAGCCGCGGAGAGAGGATTGGGTCCTGAGATGCTAAACCTCATCCACGGGTGATTCCATGGATGAGTCTAGGATGAGTTCATAGCTGAATGGGCTGTCGGAGGTGGGGGTGGCCGGGGGTGGGGGGTGGGGGGAGGTGGGGTGTGCCTTTGAGGAATGTATCTTGCCCAGCCCCCCCCCCCCGTCCTTCTCGGTCTCTCGCTCTCCCTCTCTCTCTGTCTCTGTCTCTCTGTCCTCTCTCCGACTCTCTTTGTCCCTCCATCACCCCTTCCGCCATGAAGCTTTGCCTCAACACAGCACCACAAACAATGGATCCACTCCACCAAGGACGAAAGCGCCGGCTCCACGAGGAAGAATAAACCTTTCTCCTCTGCCAGTGTGCTCGGGTGTTTTGCAAAGTGATGGGAAGCTGGCCAGTGAGTCGCTGGGGTTTTCCCCTCCTGGGAGGCTGAGGAGGACCACGGCGGGCGGGCAGCCCGGGCTACACTGCCAGATCCTGTCTCGAACAACAGCAAACCATAAGAGATTTCATGTAATAATGAGGAGTTCTGTTTTTCTGTTTTGTTTTTGGTTTGGTTTGGTTTTTTGCCATTCCTGGGCCTTGAACTCAGGGCCTGAGCACTGTCCTGGCTTCTTTTTGCTCAAGGCTAGCACTCTGCCACTTGAGCCACAGCGCCACTTCTGGCCATTTTCTATATATGTGGTGCTGAGGAATCGAACCCAGGGCTTCCTGTACACGAGGCGAGCTCTCTTGCCACTAGGCCACATTCCCAGCCCGGAGTTCCATTTTTCTGAGATGAGAAAGAATCCTTATTTGTAGGCACTTACCAAGAGAGATCCAAATCACAGAAAGCAAAACTCAACAGTCATTCACAATAAAAATAAGACTTCTCAGAACACTGCAAGTAAAAGAGAAGTTCATCTAGGAAAAGAAATCTAAGACGAAGGCTCACGTACCTAATGGAAAAGACTGCAGCACTCCCCCGAGTCAAGTTGGGGGAAGACGGGTTGACTTCTCATCCAGTCTTATTCCACATCTTACCAAAAGACTCAGATGGTATAATTAAATGACAATAAATTGCACAGAGATTTCAAAAGAAGATCCTAACTTACTGTACTCAAAATGACATGAATGTTTTGCAGAAAAAAACTTCCTCCAGAAAAACAGACTACAGAAAGCTCCTAGAATTAAAAAAAGAAAAGTTTACTAAAAGCTCAGTACTGGGTCAGTATACAAAAATAAATTGTATTCTTGCGTAACAGCAGCAAAATATTAAGATTCTACATTTTCAAAAATAGTTCCTGTAAGGCTCACCAGAAAGGAAACCAGAGTTTATGAGGGGGAAAGCAAACTGCCAGTCCACACAAGATGGAAGCGAGGGGAGACCGAGAGAAGGGAAGGAGAGGAAAAGAGAGCATGAGAGGACTCCTGGCCAGCTTGGTTATATAGGGAAAGGCGGGAGGCGGGACCATGGCAGATGGGGAAGTGATCTCAGAGCCTGGGGTCCTTTTAGACTCACAGTCAGGTGATTGACAGGCAAGTGAAGAGGAAAGGGGTGGGGGAGGGCAGCCCTCCCAGGCCAACCTGGCAGTTCTCAGTTACCGTAGCACCTAGCAATTAGGCTGGGGCCAGGTTCAAGTAGTAGAGCACCTGCCTAGCAAACATGAGGCTCCCACATTTAAAACCCAGGTATAAATATAACAAAGAGATGTGGATTCCCCACCTAGAAGCCACAGCAAGAATGGATTAAGAAGACCTACAGAAATGGAGAGAAACGTTGGTGAACTGGAGGATTCAGCATTAAGAAACCAGCCCTCCAAAGGAACCTAAATATCCTCAAACCCTAAGAATTTATCCAGGACCAACTTGTGTCGACACCGCAAGTCAGCTCAAAGCTCTACACAGAAACACAGAGAACTAGAACAATAAGGATAATTTTGAAAAGGAAGGACAAAATTGGAATACTCACGCTTACTGATTTTACTATCTGCTGGTCCAGGTTTATTATTGGCTACCTGATTTTACAAAAAATCTACAAGAGTCAAGGCAGCGTGGTGGGAATGGACAGACAGACCAATGGGACGGAACAGGGATTCCAGAAATAGACCCCTACCGTGCGGCCAATTGAGTTTGGCAGCTATGAAAGTGAACCTCAATGAAGAATGGACCATCTGTACAGCAAATGGTAGCAGATTGGGGTGAACATCCCCCTACAAAAACGTGAACCTTGGGCTGGGAATGAGGCTTAGTGGTAGAGTGCCTGCCTAGCATGCACAAAGCCCTGGGTTCGATTCCCAGTACCACATACACAGAAAAAAGCCAGAAGCGGTGTTGTGGCTCATATTGGTAGAGTGCCAGCCTTGAGCAAAAGAAAGCTCAAGGAGCGTACCCAGGCCCTGAGTTCAAGTCTCAAGACTGGCAGAAAAAAAAAAGTGAACTTTGCCACACATATCTGACACCATATATAAAAATTAACTCCAAGTGACTCATAGCCCTAAATATGTAAAGCACACACCATAGAACCTTTAGAAGAAAACAGAGGGAATCTTTGTGACCTTAGGGCACTTGGGTTTCCAGTTCCAGAACTGGTGTCATTGAGGCTCACACATCATTGCTGTGAGCTATCCTGTGTCCCATACTTAGCAGTAAATAGTTCCAGACATGGGAACAATCAAGTTAGATAGAGAGTTCTCTTCTAAGACACCAGCCCAACACCCATAACAGAAAATAAGAGGCACGTCAAGCTTTGTCAAACCTAAGACTGATTTTTTTTAAATTTTTCTTTGTTCTACTACTGGGTCTTGAACTCATGGCCTGAACACTTTCCCTTAGCCTTTTCTCTCAAAGCTGCTGGTGCTTTACCACTTGAGTTCTACTTCCAGCTCTTTGGGTGGCTAGATGGAGATAAGAATGTCATGGGGGAGCTAGGTGCCGGTAGCTCACACCTGTAATCCTAGCTACTCAGGAGGCTGAGATCTGAGGGTTGCAGTTCAAAGCCAACCTGGGCAGGAAAGTCCATGAGACTCTTATCTCCAATGAACAACCAGAAAACTGAAAGTGGCCCAAAGTGGTAGAGTGCTAGCCTTGAGCTGAAGAGCTCAGGGACAGTGTCCAGGCCCAGAGTTCAAACCCCATGACGGACAAAAAAAAAAAAAAAGAATCTCATGGAGCAAGAATCTCTTGAGCAAAAAGAAGCTCAGGAACCGTGCCTGGGCCTCAAGTTCAAGCCCTAGGACTGGCAAAAAAAAAGTCATAGACTTTCCTGCCTGAGCTGGCTTTTGAACTGAGATCCTCAGATCTCAGCCTCCTGAGTAGCTAGGATTCCAGGTGTGAGCTACCAGGGGCCTGGCAAAACATTACTTAACCACGAATGGCAATTTTAAGACAAAACAGCCTGGCTGGGGCTGGGAATGTGGCCTGGGGGGTAGAGCGCTCGCCTCGCATGCAGGAAGCCCTGGGCTGGATTCCTCAGCACCACGTGCACAGAACAAGCCACAAGTGGGCGCTGTGGCTCAAGTGGTAGAGAGCTAGCCTTGAGCAAAAGAAGCTCAGGGACAGTGCCCGGACCCTGAGTTCAAGCCCTAGGAGTGGCAACACACACACACACACACACCACACACACACACACAGAGGTTGGAAGGGCTGAATAGCAAGTGTGTCCACAAGAATAGTCAGGCTTCACACCCTGAAGCTTTAGCTAGCAGCGGAGCAAAGAGTTGCTGCCTGGTACGGCAAAGGCTGAGGTTGATGCAGCACAAGTCACCCACGAGTGCTCGCTCCCTGCCCTGGTGCCGGTGAGGAGACCGGGGGGGCCTTGCGCTGGGCACGGGAGCGACCCTGCGTGTGGAGTGGGGAAGACGCTCTGGACCCAGGCCTGCGGCTGAGAGGGGGTCAAGGAAGCCGGACGGCCGGGCCCCGGTGGCTCACACCTGTCATCCCAGCTACCCAGGAGGCCGAGAGCTGAGGATCGCAGCACCAAGCCTGCCCGGGGGCGGGGGGGGGGGGGAGTCCGCGGGGACTCTCATCTCCAACCAACCACCTATAAACTGGAAGTGGCGCTGTGGCTCAAAGTGGGAGAGCGCTAGCCTTGAGCAAAAACTCTCAGGGACAGTGCCCAGGCCCTGAGTCAAGCCCCACGACCAACCCCCCCAAAATGAAAGAAAGACAAAAAATCAGAGAGCAGCATGACACCACCCTCGGGGTGTGTGTGTGTACGTGTGCTGTGTCTGCATGCCTGTGTGATTTGTGTGTGCCAGTGTGTCTGTATGCATGTGTGTGCTCAAGGGTGCACGTGTTTGCGTGTGTCTTCGGTTTGCCCCCTGAGTATGTGTGCGTGTGTGCATGGGCACACGTGCGTGCACGCGCAAGGTCCGGGGCTTGGCTGCCCGGGTCTCGGGAAACCGAGCCCTGGGGCCAGGGGCGTGGAGACGCCGAGGCCGGGGCCGGGCGAGGCCTTTCCAGCTCAGGTGAAGCAAAGCAGAAACAGAAGCTGGAATCCACCCCCAGCGGCCCTGCCCAGAACAGGTCCAACCTGAACGGGCCCTGCTCGGCCCTGGGGGGGGGGGGGGGGGCCCTGGGGAGGCGGGCCTAGGGGGCCGGCAGGAGCCTGGCTACCCACCCAGTGCCCCTTCACCCCCACCCAGCCGCCACCCCCTGCGCTCCGGGTGTGTGCTGGGCCCCCCACCTCCGGAGGCCCCACGCCCCAGCGGTGTCCCGGGGCTTCCAGTCGCACCCAGCTGAGCGGGCCTCCCTGGTCCCTCCCTCCACGGCTGCCCGGGCCCAGCACCGGCCCTCCTCCTCCTCCTGGGCGACAGACAGGGCCGTTAGCTGCCAGGGCCGGTGCCAGGCACCCCGCGGGCCTTCGTCCTTCCCGGATGGGGTCCCCCGCCCCCCCCACCCCGGGCTGCGGCCAAGCTCCCGGGCCGTCCACCGCGGCCACCCCAGCACCGGCCTTGCACTCTCTCTGGAGCCCTGCCGAGACACAGAGGGGGCTCCCCACGTCCCCTGGGTCCCCTTCCCACGCACCCAGGGCCCACGCCCCCCCCGGGGGGATGGAGACCAGGCTGCGTGTCGCTGCCCCGGCCCGGCCCTGTGACCTGGGGCCAAGGACTTCTCCAGGCCGGGGGTTTGGACTTTGCGAGACCCGCACACGCCCCCTGCCCCCCGCCCGTGTTTTGGTGGTTAGCAGCCCTCTGGTCCTCCTGCCGGACGGGGATAGCGGGTGTGCGCTACCAGCCCGGTCGCGTGTGGAGAGGGGGTGAGGCCGGGTAAGGCAGAGCGTGGAGGACGGGCCCGCCGAGGCTCCGGCCCACCCTATGAACCCCCCGCCCCCCGCCGTGGCCCGGCCACAGAGCCCGCCTGGCACCTGAGCCTCTCCCACGCTGTGCGCACCGCGAGTGTGGTTGACTCACGCAAGCGGGACACCGCGTCCATACGTGTAGTCACGCACCCGTGAAGCTCAAGAGCAAAGCGGAGCTGGGCGCGGCAGCTCACACCTACCATCCCAGCCGCTCAAGAGGCTGAGAGCCTAACGAGCGGGTTTCCAGGCCAACCCAGGCAAGCGTTCTCCACACCCCCTCCCCACCAGGAACTGGGAAACGGCGGGGCACACCAGAAAGCACTCGCAGGAGGACCGAGGGCCCGGCCAGCTCGGGAGAGACAGCCCGACCCTCCCCACAGACACCCAGCGCAAACGCTGCGGGCGTGACTGCGCGGTAAGCACCCCGCTTAGCCGAGTGAGGCCCCGAGCCAAACCTCAGTGCTGCAGAGGAAAGAGGAGGAGGGGGGAGGAGGAGGAGGAGGGGGAGGAGGAGGGGGAGGAGGAGGAGGAGGGGGAGGAGGAGGGGGAGGAGGAGGAGGAGGGGGAGGAGGAGGGGGAGGAGGAGGAGGGGGAGGAGGAGGGGGAGGAGGAGGAGGGGGAGGCAGATGAGGTGGAGGAGGAGGCGGAGGAGGAGGGGGAGGAGGAGGGGGAGGCAGAGGAGGAGGGGGAGGAGGAGGGGGAGGAGGAGGAGGGGGAGGCAGATGAGGTGGAGGAGGAGGCGGAGGAGGAGGGGAGGAGGAGGGGGAGGCAGAGGAGGAGGGGGAGGAGGAGGGGGAGGCAGAGGAGGAGGGGGAGGAGGAGGGGGAGGCAGAGGAGGAGGGGGAGACAGATGAGGTGGAGGAGGCAGAGGAGGAGGGGGAGGAGGAGGGGGAGGCAGAGGAGGAGGGGGAGGCAGATGAGGTGGAGGAGGCGGCAGAGGAGGAGGAGGGAAGAGCAGAAGGAGGGGGAGGAGGGAGGGGGAGGAGGAGGGGGAGGAGGAGGGGGAGGCAGAGGAGGAGGGGGAGGAGGAGGGGGAAGCAGAGGAGGAGGGGGGAGGAGGAGGCAGAGGAGGAAGAGGAGGAGGGGATGGAGGAGCAGAGGAGGAGGGGGAGGAGGAAGGGGAGGAGGAGGAGTGAGGGGCAGAGGAGGAGGGGTGTGGAGGAGGAGGAAAGAGGGGGAAGAGGCGGAGGAGGGGAGGAGAGGAGGAGAAGCAGGAGGAGGAGGAGGAGGCAGAGGAGGAGGGGGCGGAGGAAGAGGGAGAAGAGGAGTAAGGGGCAGAGGAGGAGGGGGTGGAGGAGGAGGAAGAGGGGGAAGAGGAGGAGGAGGAGGAGGGGAGAGAGGAGGAGGAGCAGGAGGAGGAGGGGGCGGCTGGGGTGGGGCGGCAGGGGTCAGGACAGGGTGGTGGAGGGCAGGTCCGGGGAGCCTGCCCGCTTCAGGAACGTTGGGTGTGGCAGCGGAGCACAAGTGCACACACGCGCACACACGCGCACACCTGCGCGGATCCACCCACGTGAACCCAGACTCCTGCCTCTGAGCCGCTGACTCCTCAGTCGCTCCCGGGGGCTCCTCAGCACGGGCAGGAGAGGGGGTCCCCAGGCACGGCCCGGGGTGCGCCGCGGGCCACCGCTGCCCGGCCCGGCCCCGGGTCCCCGGCCGGGGCGCAGTCGGGGCCCCTTCCCCCGTGGGGAGATCTGCCCACCCGTTCAGCCTTGGGCGGAGAGCCTGGGGGCTCCCGGACGCCCCTGGAGCCCAACCTCCTTTCCAGGCCCCAGGCCCCGCCCCCAGCCTCCTGCCCCCGCCTCCGCCTCCGCCCACAGGTTTCAGGGTCCTGGTGGGAAGGGCAGGGAGGGCTAGGGGCAGCCCCACCCTCCCCCCCCCCCCGCCTCTCCCGGCGAGGGCCCCCACCCCCAGGCGAGGGAAGGGCTCCGCGCCCCGCACACTGGAGCAGGAGGACACGCTGGACAAAGGTGGGGGCCCCTGGGCCTCCTGCCTGGGCGATGGAGGGAGGGCTGTGCCCGTCTGTCTGTCTGCCCTCGGTGTGTGGAGTGCTGCTAGAGGCCTCCCCTTGCCCCCCACCCGGGGGGGCGGGGCGGCGGGAGGGCGGCTCCAAGCTGGCCCTGGCGGGGAGGGGCTGCCGGCAATGGGGGGGAGGAGGTGATTGTCAGGAAATCTAGGCAGGTGACCCCTGGTCACTCCGCAGCCCAAGCCTACTCCTGCCCCCCCACAAATGCGGGGCGCTTGCTCCCCAGGAGTAAGCTGGGCCCCCGTTGCCCTGCGGGGGGTCTGTTCTTGAACTTCACACACGCACACACACACTTGGGGTGCACTGAGGCACGAAGGCAGCAGGACTAGCACCCCAGCAGGGGCCATGAGGCAGGGCCGGGCCTCAAGCCGCCAGCTGGAGCGCAGGGGAGCTGGGCACCGAGAGGCGTCCCCAGCCCGCAGCCCGCCCCGCCCTCTCCACGGACGGGGCCCCCCCCCCTCCCCCCGCGCCAGCTCGGAGAAGGCGTCTGCACCCGGGCTGCACGCGGCATACACGCCTGTGAACGCGCACACTCCCGGGCCACACCCGCTCCAGGCTGCCAGATCTCTCCTCCATCGCCCCGGCTCTGGCCCCGACGGGGAAGGAGCCCAGGAGCCCTGACATTCCCCCCCCCCTCCGTGGCAGTGTCCCCCCCCCCCCAGACTCGGTTTCCTCATCTGGCAAGGGGGTCTCTACCTCTTTGCTCTGGCCCGCAGATGCCAGGCTTGGGAGCGGGCTGGACGGGGCGGGCGGGGGGGGGGGGGTGGGCAGCGCAGCACCCGCGCGGACGGCTCCCAAACCTGCTGTGCCCGGGCGGCGGAGCCCATGGCAAGGCCCAGCTGTCGGCCAGCCCACAAAAGGCATTCAAATGAGACGCAAATACTGGATGCCCCCGAGCCAGCCCGGCCCCGGGCCCTGCCCGCCAGCCTGGGCCTCATTTGGGTGTTAATTGGATTCACTTGGAGATTTGCATGCTTATCGGTGAGGGAGGGGCCCGGTGGTCAGCCCTGGGGGGGCGGGGGGGGGGACGGAGCCCGGGGCTCGCGGGGAATGCCCTGAGACACAAGAGACAAACAACTACGTGGGACTCCCCTGCAGCCCCCCCCAGCCTCAGGACCCCCCCTCCCCGGCTTTCCCCCCCCCCCCCCCCCCGAGAGCGAGGGAGGTGCTGGCAGCCAGGCCCTGCCTGACCCAGCGGGGCACCGTTGGGGGAGGGGAGGGGGAGCTCCCCTGCCCGCCGTGCCTCTCCCCCACCACTGAGGAGGCGACCCCGGCCCACCCACCACACCTCTGGCTGGGACCCGCGCCCCCCGTGGGGCACCTGGTGACCACGTTGACTCGTAACCCTGAGCCAGTGGCCGAGTACAACACAGGAAGCGGCGCCCAGGGGCTCTGGAGGCTGGATCCCCCTCCCCCCCTTAAGCACAGCCCACAGCTGGGGAAGGGAGGCTGGAGGAGGAGGGAAGGCAGGACCCCCATGGGGGCCCTAGAGGTGGGAGGAGGAGGCCAGGACCGGGCCCCACACTGGGCCCACACCTACTCGCTACCCTTCCAGTCCTCCCTCCTCTTCCTCCCCTCCCCACAGGCTTCGCCAGTCAGAGGCCAGAGGGAGGGGCATGGGCGGGCCGGGTGCTCAAGGCTGGCCTTGGTCACCCCGTCCAGCTCTCAGGGATCCCCCTGCAGCCAACCAGACCCCTGTCCCTCGTCCCTCTCGCTTCCCCCAGGCCCCAGAGACTAGACAGGCCCCTTTCCCCGCCTCACTGGAGGGCCTGGACTTGTGCGGGGTGCTGGCTTCTCCTCACTTGTCGGCCGGACTTTGCCATTTCGGTAGAAAAACAGCCAATGTGTGTGTGGGGGGGGGGGGCTCTTCTAGGCAGGCCCCAAGGGAGAGGGGGGCCAAGGGGCTTTTGGTTTCACTCCCTGAGCCCCGCTCAACCCCACGTACACATGGGCCTTGGACAGACACGACTGAGCCTGGGCCCGTAAGTGGAGAGGAGGAGCCCCCCCCAAGGACTGGAGGGGGCACAGTGCTCTGTGTGGCTCATGCCTGGGGCCTCTCTCTCTTCCAGCAGCCACCCCCCCACCAGCCTCCTCTCTTCTTCTCTGGGTTCCAGGGCAGACGTGGGCTTCTCCTCACGTCCACAAGCTGCGGGCCACGCACAGCAAGATTCTGATGGTGCAGAGGGGAGCCGTGGCACTGGAGACCCCCACGTCTGCTGTTCAGGGGGGTGGGAGTGAAGTTCTTGGGAAGGTCGTGGAAGGTGACTCCACCGAAGAGAAAGTATGCAGGCCTCAGGCCCTGCCCACTACTCCCCCAACACAGTCGCACAAGTTAGGTGGCAGGTAGTGGCCTCACCAAGTGATGGGACCAGAGCTACCTTTACTAATCACACACCCCACAGTGAACAGTCACCTGATCACACACGCCACAGTGAACAGTCAATCGATCACCACACCCCACAGCGAACAGTCACCCGATCACACACCCACAGTGAACAGTCACCCGATCACACACCCACGGTGAACAGTCCCTGGATCACCCACCCACGGTGAACAGTCCCCCATCACACACCCACAGTGAACAGTCACCTGATCACACACCCACAGTGAACAGTCACCTGATCACACACCCCCACAGTGAACAGTCACCTGATCACACACGCCACAGTGAACAGTCAATCGATCACACACCCCACAGTGAACAGTCCCTGATCACACCCCCACGGTGAAAAGTCCCCCCATCACCCTCCCCCACAGTGAACAGTCACTCGATCACACACCCACGGTGAACAGTCCCCCGATCACACACCCCACAGGAACAGCCACCCATTACACACCCACAGTGAACAATCACCCCGATCACACCCCCCCCACACTGAAGTCACCCAATCACACCCCCACGGTGAAAAGTCACCCCGATCACACACCCACAGTGAACAGTCACCCGATCACACACCCACGGTGAAAAGTCACCTGATCACACACCCACGGTGAACAGTCACCCGATCACACACCCACGGTGAAAAGTCACCGATCACACACCCACGGTGAAAAAGTCACCCGATCACACACCCACGGTGAACAGTCACCCGATCACACACCCACGGTGAAAAGTCACCCGATCACACACCCACGGTGAACAGTCACCCGATCACACCAACCCCACAGTGAACAGTCACCGATCACACACCCACGGTGAACAGTCACCCGATCACACCACCCACGGTGAACAGTCACCCGATCACACACCCCACAGTGAACAGTCACCCGATCACACCCCCACAGTGAACAGTCACCCGATCACACCCCCACAGTGAACAGTCACCCGATCACACCCCCACAGTGAAGAGTCACCCGATCACTCACCCACGGTGAACAGTCCCCCGATCACACACCCCACGGTGAACAGTCACCCGATCACCACCCCCACAGTGAACAGTCACCCGATCACACCCCCCACGGTGAACAGTCACCCGATCACATCCCCACGGTGAACAGTCACCCGATCACTCACCCACGGTGAACAGTCACCCGATCACTCACCCACGGTGAACAGTCACCCGATCACACACCCACGGTGAACAGTCACCCGATCACACACCCACGGTGAACAGTCACCCGATCACTCACCCACGGTGAACAGTCCCCCGATCACACACCCCACGGTGAACAGTCACCCGATCACACCCCCACGGTGAACAGTCACCCGATCACACACCACGGTGAACAGTCACCCGATCACACCCCCACGGTGAACAGTCACCCGATCACACCCCCACGGTGAAAAGTCACCCGATCACACACCCACGGTGAACAGTCACCCGATCACACCCCCACGGTGAACAGTCCACTCGATCACACACCCACGGTGAACAGTCACCCGATCACACACCCCACAGTGAACAGTCACCCGATCACACCCCCACAGTGAACAGTCACCCGATCACACCCCCACAGTGAACAGTCACCCGATCACACCCCCACAGTGAACAGTCACCCGATCACTCACCCACGGTGAACAGTCCCCCGATCACACACCCCACGGTGAACAGTCACCCGATCACACCCCCACGGTGAACAGTCACCCGATCACACCCCCACGGTGAACAGTCACCCGATCACTCACCCACGGTGAACAGTCACCCGATCACACCCCCACGGTGAACAGTCACCCGATCACCCACGGTGAACAGTCACCCGATCACACACCCACGGTGAACAGTCACCCGATCACACCCCCACGGTGAACAGTCACCCGATCACACCCCCACGGTGAACAGTCACCCGATCACACACCCACGGTGACAGTCACCCGATCACACCCCCACAGTGAACAGTCACCCGATCACACACCCATGGTGAACAGTCACCTGATCACACACCCCACAGTGAACAGTCACCTGATCACACACGCCACAGTGAACAGTCAATCGATCACACACCCCACAGTGAACAGTCCCTGGATCACACCCACAGTGAAACTGTCAATCGATAAAACCCACAGTGAACAGTCCTGGATCACACC
>NC_063173.1:62172185-62242078 GCF_023159225.1 Perognathus longimembris pacificus | reverse complement strand
CCCTGCTGCTTTATTATTTCTCAGGACTCTGTGGGTTGGCAGCCGGCTGTCTGCTCGCAAGGCCCTAGCTTTCTTGACCTGGCTGATTGTGGGGGGCGTGGGCACCCACTTAGTTTCTGCAGGACTGGCCTCCATCCATCACTTCCAGGGTCTTGGGAACAGATCCCGTAAGAATCCTTAAGACGTAGGGCCCTGAAACTTCCTTTGAAACTCACAGCCCTTCCTGAGAGTAAGAAGATCCTGTGGTGAATGTGTGTATGTAGACACACACACACACGCGCGCGTGCGCTCACCATCCTGGGGACAAAGGCAGAGAGGCAAGACAGAACCCATCTAAGGTCCAGAATGGACAGTTGTGCCCCCCCCCTCCCCCCCCCCCCCACCCGGGCCTTTGATTCCCGAGGGCCAGTGCTGCCCTCTAGAGGCAGTGGGCCACTGCTCCACAGGCTGGGCGGTGTCAGGACCACCTCTTCCCCAGGGCCCCCTCCCGGGTGGGCTTCTGCTCGCAGGAAGAGGAACGGACCGGAGAGGGTGGCGCGTGGCTCGGCACTGCTGGAGGCCAAGCACGGAGCGGTGGGTCTGGGGCTGGCGTAGGCCTCCTGCTCCTGAGCCCCGCCTGGGCCATGCCTGGATCCACACAGCTGCCCTGCAGACTCAGGGCAGGAGGCCCGGGGCGGGGGGGGAGGGGGGCTGTGTCCTCACCACGCTGCCTGCCCTCTGGCATGGGGAGGAGAGAAGCCCCGGCAGCCAGCTCCAGCACAGCCTTCCTGAGCCATCTTCCCAGCCAGCACCCGTCTTGGGGCCACCAGAGGAAACCCTGGAAATCGAACCCACTTCCGTGGAGACTCTGCCAGCTCTGCCTTTCAAGAGTCAAAGGGCAGACCCCAGGCAGCCTCCCGGGTGCAGCCTTGCTGGCCCCCAACACCCCCAAAGCCCCTTCCCCTGTGAACCCCACAGCTGCAGCAGGCCAAAGACACACACAGCCACGGAGAGGCCCGTATCCTGGGCCGGCCGGGCTGGGGCAGCCAGGGGGCAGGAGCTGGCCTTGCTACCCCTCCCCTTCCTGCCTGCTCTCCTTCCGGGGCACCCAGCCACTCCGTTAGGGTGTGCTGACAGATGGGCGGACATGCCCACCTCTTGCGGTCTGAGGCCCCCACCCTGTGGGAAACCACAGTGGGAGGGGAAGGGAGGGGAGGGGAGGGGAGGGGAAAAGAGAAGAGAAGAGAGGAGAGGAGAGCAGGACCACCATGACACTCCGGAGTCGAGTCAAGTTTGCCAAGTGCCAAATGCTGGTCACCAGCTTCTTTGTCTTGGTAAAGGGCAGGTGGGCAGGGGTGGGTTGGGGTGGGTTTCTCAGTGCATGCCCGGGCCTCGGAAGAGTGGACACACACACACACACACACACACACACACACACACACACACCGGCTTTAATCGGCCCCAGGTCTTCTGGCAGCCGTCCCGAGATAAGCAGTGGGCATTTGGGAAGGTGCCCTCGTGGTGGGCAGCATCTGCCCTCCTGAGGGGCAGTGCCGGGCTGGAGGAAGCTGGGTTGGGCCCAGGGCCTGGGGTGGCTGGTGGCCTGGGTGGGGGTTCCGCCGGGGAAGGGAGCTGCTGCTGGGCGGGGAGATCACTTTCTTCCTCCCACCTGGGGGCTTTCCGGGGCTGGGAGGGGCTCAGATGGTCCAAGGCTCTGGCGCCTGGGGGAGACTGGGCCATTGAATGTGTGTATGCGTGTGTCTGTGTGTGTGAGTGTGCGTGTGTCTGTGTGCGTGTCTGCGAGTGTGAGTGTGTGTTGGGGTGTCTGGGACCAAGGCCTCCGGAGCCCACCCCAGAGAAACACCCAGAGCCCCCTGCGGCTGGCGTGGTTGGAGGCCCCGGGCGCCCGGGTCCCAGCCGCTGGGCGCGGGGGGCTCTGCTGGGTGTCTGGCTGCCAGGCTGAGCCGGCCTCTCCCCAGCTGCTGGGCCTGGCCGTAGCGTCCGCCGCGGCTCTCGCACACTTCGGGGACCACTTTGCTGTCATCAGCCGCGCGCCCTTGGAGAGGAACCCATTTGAGGCCCTGGACCGCTGGGGTAAGTGGGGTCAGAGGTGGTGCCCGGTGTGGGCAGCAGGGGGGGCCCCCGGTGGAGGGGCTGGAGGGGAGGTCCTGGGGCCCCAGCCCGGGCAGCCCCAAGGAGCTGGCTTTGGGTAGGATCCAGGGGGTCAGGGGAAGAGAGGAGAGACTTTGGGGTCCCGGCTCCACTGAGCTGCAGCTGGGGCTCCGGCCTCCTGCCCCGTAGGAGGATGGGGGCAGCGAGGGGCGTGGGGCAGATTCAGGACAGAGCGCTGTAAGGGCTCTCCTGGTCCTGGGCTTGGGAGGCCTGCGGGACCCAGCAGAGAGGCAGAGAACGCTGGGCAGGAACCAGACCTGCGGGTGGCCACTTCCACGGGGGCAGGAAAGGCAGCTCCAGGAAAGGCTGCCCCGGGCAGGTGCACGGGGGGGCCTGGCAGGGAGCCGCCCAGGGGGAAGGCCATGCGGAGGGGCCCCGGCAGCCCAGCCCCCTGTCTGGGGGACCCGAGCCCCTGGGGCAGGAAGCTCGAGGCTGGGCCTGGACTGATAAGGCCTCTGCTACACAGCCACTCGCCACCAGGGAAGGTGTGGCTTAGAGATAGTGGGGGGGGGGGGGCGGGGGGGGGCGGGGGGGCCCCAGCCCAGCTGCTCCCCGCCCTCCTCCTCCTCCTCCTCCTCCCAGCTCTGGGAGGGCAGAGGAGGCTGGGGACCCAGGGCTGATGAGAGGGGGGCCCTCTGTGCTCCCGAGAGGTCCAGCCCCGGCCCAGGCCCCCCCGGTTGGATCTCAGATGCCAGCTCTGCACCTCAGGCCCCATCCCAGGCACGCTCCAGCCTCCTCCTCTCTCCTTCCACTCAGCCTTCGCGGTGGGGATCGGCCTGGCGGGCCTGCTGAGTCTGGGGGCCGTCCTGAGTGCGGCAGCCACCGTGAGGGAGGCCCAGGGGCTCATGGCCGGGGTGAGTTCCGTTTTCCCAGCACCCAGGCTCCCGACGGCGGGGGAGACTTGGAGGGGTGGGAGCCCAGAAAGCCACCCCCCTCATCCCGTAAGGACTCACGACTCAGGCTGGGGAGCCAGTGACGGAAAGCAGCAGGTACCCAGTTCAAGTCCCGTTCCCAGAGCTAAAGGAGAAGACAATGCAGACTCAGACAACATAGGGCTAAGGGATCTGGACAGCCAGGGCCGGACATGTGGATGGGTCAAGACCCCCCCCCAGGCCACCCATGACCCTCCACACACACACACACACACACAGGGGGTCCAGGGCTCCCACCTGGCTAGGCAGTCCCTCTAGCACTCACAGTGGTCCTATGGGAGCCATGAACGGCAGAGCTGGCCCGGGAGTCGCCCCAGCCCTGGGAGGGCTTCGTGGGTATGATCGAGGCACCTCCGTTTCCCCTTCGGACCCGGGAAGCCCCCTTTGCCCAGCCCTCCGGCTTGGCCTGCCCCTCCCCCTGGGCCACACACCCCTCCCAAGCTACTAGAAGGCTCTCCTCAGCCCCATGACTCCCCTCCCTGGACCCCAGCCCCGTCGTAAGTGGGTCCTCGGTGCGCCCATCCCCATTCCTCCATGCGGGCCCCCAGCCCGGTGCCCATCGGCTGTACAGGTGCCCTGTCAGCCCTCCATCCCCATGGCCGTCATTCCTACCCGTCCTTGGCCCAGGCCAGCCACCGCCCCTGAGCGGGGCACCTCCTCCCCGGAGCCCTCACTCTCCTGGGGCCCTCCCGACGCTCTGCTCCCGTGGACTCTCGCTCTCTGAGGACACAAGGCAGGCCGTGCCGGCCGCAGGTGCACACGCAAACTCGGGCAGTGTAGCTTTCAAGAGCGGCGAGCCCCCCCCCCCCCCCCCCCGCCGGGGGTGACAGGCTAGTGGACTGTGCCTGGAGGAGACACTGGCCCGGCAGGAGGGGCTGCGGCACCCGCCACCAGAGGGCGCTGTGGTGCCGGGCTCCTGGCCACGGCGGGCGGAGGAGCCCCGGGAAGCTGGGGGCCAGCCCACTCTTTCCCAGTCCTATCCCCAGCCCCCGCTGCCTGCCCCGTCGCGGTCTGCTAGACCCTCTGAGCCCCCCAGGCCCCGCTTGGCCAGAGCTCTGAGGGCGCCCGGGGCTGGTCACGTTCAGGTGGGTCAGGCCCGCAGGAGCGGTGTTGCGGGAAGTTGTTCACTGCAGGACCGGGGGTCCCCAAGTCACCGGGGGGCTCCCAGGCACCCTCCCCCACCTCCGCTGTGCGGGGACAGCAGGTCTGGGTGTTGTGTGCTGTGTGCCTGTCTTTGCTGTGTGTGGCGTGTTTACGACTGTGCGTGGCTGAGTTGCCTGTGGCTGTTTGGGGTTGTGCGGTATGTCTGCGCGGTGTGTGTGGTTTGGGGTCGCACGTGGCAGGTCTCAGTGGATTGTGTGCGGCTGTGTCGTGTGTGGGGGTGGTGTGTGTGTGTGATGGGGTCACGTGTGGCTGTCTAGGGCTTGTGTGCGGTGTTGGTGTGCGGCGTGGCTGTGTGTCTGGGGCATGGGGAGCAGGAATGGAAGGCGGTTTTCCTCCCGCCGGGCGCCGGGCGCCCCTCCCTGCCCTTCCTGTCCCTGCCTCTCCCAGCCTGCCACACAGGAAACGAAGCCGGGGGCCCGGCCACGGCAGCCGGAGGAAGCAGCTCCCGTTGTTTGTGGATTTGTTTATTTACTTTCATTCAGAGAAAGGAGAAAGAAAATGCCCATAATTGGGCCTAGCTCCGTCCCGTTGTCTCTGCACTGGGGAGGGTGGGCCTGCCCACTGCCAGAGAGAGAGAGAGAGAGAGAGAGAGAGAGAGAGAGAGAGAGAGAACACTGATGCTCCCTCTCCTGAGGAATGGAATGGTTTCTGGAAAATTCTGGTCTTGGGCTGGCTCATGGCCGGGGCCTGAGAGGCAGCAGGGAGCGATGGTTTCCAGATGGGGCGGGCCGGCCCCCGGCCAGCCAGGGGGAGGAGGGGAGGCAGAGAGGGGAGATGAGGAGAGGAGGAGGAGGGAGAGGAGGAGGAGGACGAGGGGGGAGAGGAGGAGGGAGAGGAGGGCGCGTAGTCCACAGGCGCTGAAGACGGTCCCCGCGGGCACCCAGGGCGGGGCTGATGCAATGGCGGCTCCCGGCGCGGGCGGGGCCTGCACCCGCGTCTGGGGACCAGGGGTCGTGGTTCCAGATCTTTCCACACTCCGGTTGGAGCTAAGCTGCATCTTAGTGTGGGCTGTTTCTTTTGTCGTTGGTCGTGGGGCTTGAACTCAGGGCCCGGGCGCCGTCCCTGAGCTCCTTTTGTTCAAGGTCAGCGCTCACCACGTGAGCCACAGAGCCACTTCCGGTTTTCCGGTGGTTCATTGGAGATGGGAGTCTCTCGGGAACTTTCCCGCCCCGGCCGGCTTTGAACCCCGATCCTCAGATCTCAGCCTCCTGAGTAGCTAGGGTTTCAGACGTGAGCCACGGGTGCCCGTCTGGGCTGCTTCCTTGTCTCTGCCACCCCCGCCAACTTCCGTGGATGCCTCCAAATCTACAAGGACCCCCTGTCCTCCTGGGGTCCCCCGCCGGCCACAGCTGCCCGGGCTGCCGTGCGGCCGGCCCCGCGCCAGCCCTGTGGGGTGGAGTGGGGCCGCCCCGGAGGGGCTGCGCCATGAGGCCCGGGCCTCCGCGGCGTGGACCCCCCTCCGGAGCACGAGGCGGGGTGCTCCGCAGGGACCCCGCGGCGCTGCCCAGGGCGCGGCGTGCGTCGCTCCCCCGTGCAGAACCCCCCCACCATCCTCACGGGAGGAGGGCAGGCGGCCAAAGCGGGCCCGGGGGGGGTGGGGGGGCCGGAGAGCCCGGATACACAGAAAGATGGGGGCGTGACGGGGGTCCGGAGAGAACGGCGCCCCCTGGAGGAGACGGAGGGTCTCACCTGTCCCTGGCCTCTCCCGGGCTCCAGCGGCCCCCCCACCCCCAGGCGTGGGTTGTGGCCCGAGGGCATCGCCGGGCTATGAGGTTGGGGTGCGTTTCAGAGAGCAAAACAAACCGAGGCACCCGCAGAAGGCGCCCCGAGAGGGAGCAGCCTCCTCCCCTGGGGTCACAGGTGCCGAGCCCGCCCCAGGCGGTGTGCGGGGGTGTGGGGGTGGCGGGGAGAGGGGGCGGGGCGGCGGTTCCCGGGAAGGGCCTCCCCGCGTGGGCAGCCGCCGCCCCGCGCCCGGGCCTCACGCTCGCTGCCCACAGGGGTTCCTGTGCTTCGCCCTGGTGTTCGTGGCCTTGGCCCAGGTGGCCTTCTGGAGGCTCCGCAACCCCACCCAGGTGAGTGCGCCCTCCATCTCCCCTGTCCCGTGCCAGGGGGGCCCAGGACGCCGGAACCCCAAACTCGGAGAGGGCACCGTGCGGGCCGTGCGGCTGTGCGGAGCGTCCCGAGTGCCCGGCTGCTCGTTCCCCCCGCCGCCGCCGCCGCCTCCCCGCGGGGAAAACGGGGTGCCCGCTCTCAGTCATTCAGGCCGGGAGCAAACACCGTGTGGGGTCTCCCCGTGGCTGCCCGCCCCTCCCCGGGCGCCGCCGCTGGGCACGCCGAGCTCCCGGCAGCGGCCCGGGCACCGCGCGAGCCACAGGTGCAGCGCGGAGGGGCGGGCGTGGGGCGCGGCCGCCACCGCGTGCCGGGACCCCGCGGGGCGGGAGATGTCTGGATGCCAGTCTCAGCCTGCCGCGGTCCCCGAACGGCGCGTCGGCTCTGGGGCCCCAGGAGCCCCCAACTCCCCTTGCAGGGCGTGGAGACCCCGGGCCCCCCGGCCTCCCCAGGACTGCCCCCTGACCCGGCCGCGGAGGACAAAGCGGGAAGGTGCTGGCCCAGGCCTGCCGGCGGCCAAGGCCAGCTTGGCGCCTGAGCCCGGGCCGGGCTGACTCACGGGGAGACACGGCTTTGTCTTGACCAGGCCCCGAGCGCCTGGCACAGACGCCCAGATGGCCCCCGTGCCCTGGCCTCCTACTGGCCTCCAGCCCGGCCAGGACCCGCTGGGCACGTCCGCTGCCCGCCCGAGGCCTCCAGGCGGCAGCTGCCAGCGGCCGGAGCAGGCACGAGGACCCTCCGTCCTCCCCGGCTCCCCTCTACTCGCCCCTGCTCCCCTCTATTTACTTCTCTATTTACCTCTACCCCTCTCTATTCAGCCGGACCCCCTCCATTCACCCCTGCCCCCAAGCAGCCTCGGCTATCAGCATAGTGAGAGAGTAAGAAGGAGAACTCGGGTCTCCAAGGCAGAAAGGAAGCATCAGAGGGCCTGCCTGGGCCAGGGGACCAGCCAGCTCTGGAGCAGCCGGGGGGACCGTCCTGGGGGCGGTGACACTTTGTCTCTGAGGGTATTTGGCGAGGAGAAGGTATTGGGACAATGGGTGTGGCGCAAAGGCGGAGCCAGCAGGCCCCACTGCCAGTGCCCTGTCTGTTCTGTCCCGGGCCTATGACTTCTTCACCCAGAGTCCAGCTGCCCACAGTTCTGGGGGGTTCTGGGTACGGAGCCACGGGCATCTTTGGGGAGTGGAGCCTCCCTGCCAGGCTCAGCCCCATCACCTGGGCCAGAGGCAGCAGGGCGGTGCTTGCTTCCCTTGCTGGCCCCTGAGCGCCCCAGGACTCAGGCTGAGAGCAGGAGGCAGCCCGCAGCCCGAGCCTCACCCCTCAGTGCCCCTGGGGCGGGGAGAAGCACCGTCCCCTGCACCCCGGGGGGCGGGCGGGCGGCGGACGGGGCCTTCCCACGCGATCCCTGCGCAGGTGGAGGACGCGGTCCTGGACACCTACGACCTGGTGTATGACCGGGCGGTGAGGAGCCCGCCCGGTGCCCAGTGCCGGCAGCTGGCCGCCATCCAGGACGCGGTGAGCCGGGGACAGGGCACAGGGTCTTTCCCGGGCTGGGCTGGAAGCTCGACGGGATGGTCGGCCTTGCCGTGGTCCAGAGAGCGGGTGGCAGATGGTCTCCGGAGCGAGCAGCCCGCAGCGGGGGGTGAGGGGAGCCCGGGACACCGCGGCGTCCTCGGCCCTGAACATGGCAGGCTGCTGGAGGTGTGGACCAGAGAGAGAGAGAGAGAGAGAAGGCCTAACTGGGCCTCCCCTCCCATAGATGGCCGTACGGGGGCCCAGCTGCGCCCTCCCCGGTGCCGGGTGCCCCAGAAGTCACGGTGACACCCCAGGCTCCCGCCTTGGTCTCTAGGGAATCCCAGTTCTTCAGGAAGGACCACGGGGGGGGGGGGATTTCGCCTCCAGTGCCTCAGTTTCCCCATGTGTCCTTCCTGCCCGCCTGACGTGGCTCCGTGGTCTCTTTTGGGCAGTTTCTGTGCTGTGGAAAGACGTCTCCCTTTGGGCTCCTGGGGAGCAGGGAGGCCAAGCTGTGTCAGGGCCCGGAGGCAGCAAGAGAGGTGAGGAGGAGAGGGCAGGAGGGGGAGGACTTGGAGGAGAATGAGGAGGAGGAGGAGCGGGGGGGGGGGGAATCCTGCAAGCTGGCCAGGGGATCCCCCCGGTGTCAGGGACCCCTGGGCCTCCCTGGGCCTTTGGGACCTGCCCTAAAGGCTCAGAGCCCGGGAGTACCCAGGGAGGGGTGGAGTGAGAGGGGAGCCCCCGGATGGCTGGCCTTGAGCCCGGGTCCCCTCTGCAGAAGGCCTCTCCCCCCCTTCCCTCCCTCCCTCCTCCACACATTCCCGCCTGGCCGTCTGCAGGCCAGAGGAGACCCTGTCCTAGAAGCCTGCGGAAGCTCCGCTCAGGTTCCGCCGCCCAAGCCCTGCCCGGCAGGCGGCTGGCAGCCTAGCGGGGTGGGGGGGGAGGGGGGAGGGGGGAGAGGGGTCCTCCAAAGAAGCAGCTAGAAGGGCATTCCACGAGGCGAGGTGAGGCTGGAGGGTCAGCTGGGCCAGGACACGGCCCTCCTACGCAGGCCTGAACTTGGCGTCCTCTCCCCCCGCCCGCCCCGCCCCGGCTCTCCACCCCGCCCCCCCCTGGACACAAGCCTGCTCTAGCTCATGGCGCAGGGCCTGGCCACCCTCCAGGAGACTGAGGAGGATGGAGGATGGCTCCTGGCCCGGCGGAGGCCCAGGAGGAGCCGGGTGCTGGGGAGAAGCTGAGACCCAGGGGTCCCAACTGCAAACCAGGAGCCGCGGCCAGCTGTACAGGGGCCCGGGCGGGGGGGCGGGGGGAGGAGGTAGGGGAGGGGAGTGCCGTCCCGCTGGGCCCCCAGCAAGGCAGGGTGGCGCCAGGTGTGGCTCAATGATCCAGAACCTTCCTCAGCCTCCCCTGAATGCTACCTCCCGCCCAGAAAGCCGCGTCCGCCCTCCGAGTGGCTCAGAGACCTGGTTTCTGGGAGAGAAGCTCTGCATGCGTTGTGCTTCGGGGAGTACTGGGCACCCGGAGAGCGAGGGCCATGCCCCCCCTCCCCACGCCCGGGCTGTCGTCTCCCGGTTAGCCTAGTCCCAGGCCTGGCTGCCCGGAAAGGCCTGGGCCCCCCCCCTTGTCCCCCCTCCGCAGCCCCGAGGTCCCCACGGGAGCCAGCTCAGCCCCTGGGGGTCACCATAGCTCCGTAGCCTCCTCCCCCTGCCTTCTCCCCCACCGGCCCCCCGACGGCCGGGTGAACGTCGCGGGTGCTGTCCCCACGCAGGACTGCCTGCGGAGCATCAGGAACGTCCTGAGGGCCCACGGGGCCATCGCCTCCACCCTGACCAGCGCCGGCCTGGTCCTCACGGTAGGCCGCCCCCTCCCCCGGGGCCCCCTCCCACCTGCCCCCGGCCAGGGTAGGCGGCCTGCCACCGGCACCCTTCCCCCCAAGACAGGCGGACCCCTGGCCGCTGCGGGCAAGCCTAGAAAGTTCCTAGGAGAGTGAGGTGCCCGGCCCAGGCCAGGGCTGCTGCGGGGCTAAGGCCTGGGCGCCGCCCCCCCTCCCCCCCACCCCAGGTGTACGCCATGCTGCTCAGCGCCTTCCTCTGGCTCGCGATCCACAACGGCTGCGGCTTGGGTCACAAAGGCAGCTACGCCCTGAGCCCACGGTACGCCCCTGCCCCCCCCCACGCCGCCCCCGCCCAACTGCCATCTCATCTCCCCAACAGCAGCACCGAGAGACGGGGGCTCGGCCGGAGCTGGGGAGCCCTGGGGGTCCCCACACAGATGCGGGGGTACCAGACCCAGCAGCCAGGAAGCCCCCTCCTGCCCCAGTGTCACCCCCACCCCTGCTGCCTGTGGCTCCGCCCCCCCCCCCGCCTAGGATCCCACCCGGCCCCTCTGGGTTCTAGAAAATAGCTTTGCCACCCCCTCCAGAACATTCTGGCACAGACTTGAAATCCCCTCTGGGAGACTCTACAACCTTGGTTCCCTCTAGAACATCCTGTCAGCGTCTCTTCTAAAACAGGGTGGGAAGTCTTATAGTCCCCACCAGAACATTCTGTGACGTTCTGTCACAGTCCCCTCTAGAGTCTTCTAAAAGATCGATAATGTCCCGGAACAGTCTAGAACAGCCTCATTTACCCCCTACTCTCAGAACCATGGCTTCCAGCGCCAGAGCCCAGCCTCTTCAGACGTTTCCAGGATGGGCCTGCGTCCGGACACCCTTCTGAGCCGAGGCGTTTCTATAGCTCCCGGGCCCTCTGGGACTCGTGGGCGGCCCTCCGTGGTTCCTGGGCCCTCTGGGACTCGTGGACAGCCCTCCGTGGCTCTGGGCTCTGCTGGGACTCCTGGGCGGCCCTCCGTGGCTCTGGGACTTGTGGGCGGCCCTCCGTGGCTCCAGGCCCCGCTGGGACTCATGGGTGGCCCTCCAATGGCTCCGGGCCCTCTGGGACTCGTGGACGGCCCTCCATGGCTCCAGGGCCCGCTGGGACTCGTGGACAGCCCTCCGTGGCTCCGGGCCCCGCTGGGACTCGTGGATGGCCCTCCGTGGCTCCGGGCCCCGCTGGGACTCGTGGATGGCCCTCCGTGGCTCTGGGCTCTGCTGGGACTCGTGGACGGCCCTCCGTGGCTCCGGGCCCCGCTGGGACTCGTGGATGGCCCTCCGTGGCTCTGGGCTCTGCTGGGACTCATGGACGGCCCTCCGTGGCTCCGGGCTCTGCTGGGACTCGTGGACGGCCCTCCGTGGCTCCGGGCCCCGCTGGGACTCGTGGGCGGCCCTCCATGGCTCCCGGGCCCTATGGGACTCATGGACAGCCCTCCGTGACTCCAGGGCCCGCTGGGACTTGTGGGCGGCCCTCCGTGGCTCCGGGGCCCTCTGGGACTTGTGGGCGGCCCTCCGTGGCTCCGGGGCCCTCTGGGACTCGTGGACGGCCCTCCGTGGCTCCGGGGTCCGCTGGGACTCGTGGATGGCCCTCCGTGGCTCCGGGCCCTGCTGGGACTCGTGGACAGCCCTCCGTGGCTCCAGGGCCCGCTGGGACTCGTGGGTGGCCCTCCGTGGCTCCGGGCCCTGCTGGGACTCGTGGACGGCCTTCCGTGGTTCCCGGGCCCTATGGGACTCGTGGACAGCCTTCCGTGGCTCCGGGGCCCCGCTGGGACTCGTGGGTGGCCCTCCGTGGCTCCGGGGCCCTATGGGACTCGTGGACGGCCCTCCATGGCTCCAGGGCCCGCTGGGACTCGTGGACAGCCCTCCATGGCTCCCGGGCCCTATGGGACTTATGGCGGCCCTCTGTGGCTCCGGGGCCCTCTGGGACTCGTGGACAGCCCTCCGTGGCTCCGGGCTCTGCTGGGACTCGTGGGCGGCCCTCCGTGGCTCCGGGACTTGTGGACGGCCCTCCGTGGCTCCGGGACTCGTGGACGGCCCTCCATGGCTCCGGGACTCGTGGACGGCCCTCCATGGCTCCGGGACTCGTGGACGGCCCTCCATGGCTCCGGGGCCCTCTGGGACTCATGGGTGGCCCTCCGTGGCTCCGGGGCCCTCTGGGACTCATGGGTGGCCCTCCGTGGCTCCGGAGCCAGCTCTGTGTTCGGATGCCCCGTCCCATCGCCTCTGCCCACGGCAGGAAGACGCTGGCCATCGTGTGACCCTCGGGGCAGGGGGAGGGGAGAGCCGCCACGCAGGCCGGTTCCACGGAGCGTGGATGGGAGCACAGAGGTGCCTCACTGAGCAGGGAACAGGCCGGGAGGATGGGGAGCAGAGGAGCCAGGCCGGGGCAGGCCGGACTTGCAGTGGGCGCGCCGTCCCCGGCTGCCATCTCTGCGCATGGCCACGTGTGCTGCGCCACCACGAAGCACCAATGTGGCCACGGTCAGGTTCCGTCTCTGGGGTTGGTGCTGCTCCGGGGCTCAGAGGCTTCGGTCCTTCCGGGGGCTGCGGGTTGTGGCTTTGGGGCCTGTGGTGACGCAGACCGTCCTGGTGGGAGCATGTAGGGGGCAAAGCCGCTCGCCTGGGGTGGCTGGAAAGCAACTCGAGGAGCAGAGGGGCGAGGCTCCCCCCGTAAGCAAAGACCCCCCCGCTTCCTCCCGTGGCCCTCCCCTCCAGTTCCCTCCCCCCTCCATAAGGCCAGTGAATCACAGCTCCACCGTGGTGAATCCACTGGCTGGCTCAGAGCCCTCCCACTCCAGCGGCCTCCCCTCCGCACATTGGGGGGGGGGGCAAGACTTCAGAGCATGCGTGTACACCGGAGGGGGGGTAACTTCCTATCCAGACCTGAGCAGTCTGTACCCACTCCGTGCCTGGAAGTTCACGGTCCCCTTGCACGAGAGCCAGAGCCCAGCAGCTTCCCCGCCCAGGGCTCTGCGAGGCCAGGAGCGAGGCCGGGCGGGCTGGGCCCTGGTCGTATCCTCCCTCTGGAAGCCGCCCCGTTCCCCCTCCTGTGTCCCCTCCCCCCGCAGGCCCCGGAGAGCCGGCGGGGTCTTCTCCCAGCCGGGGGAGCTGGCCGCTTGGAAGGTCTCACGAGAGCTCAGCCCTGCCTGGCACAGCTCCCTCCCTGAAGGACGATGTTTTCCTTAATCCTGTTAAAACAGAACATAAAGTCGACCATCACCGCCATTTTCCGTGTTGGTCGTCGGTGTGGACGCGGGGGCCCACGCGTGTGATGTTGACACCCTTCTAGTTGGGTTACACTTCTAGCCCCGCTTTCCACCGATTAGGTCTGGAATAGGGTCCCGTGCCCACCCACGGGGGTCGCAGCCGGGCCGCGAACCCCCTCCTTTAGGCTTCCTGCGGTGGCCGGGACCCCAAGCACACCCCGCCTCGCCCAGCTTCCTTCCTGGGTCCTGCCAGGCCGCCGTGCCTGCCTGGCCTGGCCCAGAACCAGCACCCCGTCTTCTCCTCTGAGCCTTTCGAGGGACCGGCGTGCGCCGCCGCGCTCTGCTTCGGGCTGTGAAGGAGTCTCTCCCCAGGCCGGCTTTGAACCCAGACCCCCCTGTTCTCAGCCTCCCAGCAGGTGCCCGACTCACAGGGCGCAGCCCAGGGGCACTGAGCGCCGTCCCCGCCACACTTCTGTGCCCCGGCACCCCCTCGGCTTCCCGGCTCTGGCTCTGGCGCCCCCGGACTCGTGCCGCGTGCGGCCGCGGGATCGAGCCCGTCCTCAGGGTCCCTGCACACGGGAACCTGGCAGGGAAGTTCCCAGGGAGACATCTGACCACGGGCACAGGGACCTCAGAGAGCGCTGGGCGGCCGGAGCTCCGCAAGGGGCGCCCACCGCACCCCGAGCCCAAGCCGGGAAACACGGGCGGCTCACGCCCAAGGGGAGACGGCTAGAGGCCCGAGAGGGCACCGCGACCCCGGGCGGGCCCGCCCTCCTCCCCGCGCCTCACGCCCCGCCCTGCACCTGTGCACGCGGGCAGGGCGACCCTGGCGAGAGGGAAGGCGAGGAAGGGGAGCCGAGCTCGGTGACACACACCACGGGGAGGGAGGGGCGGCGTGAGGACCGGTCCCGAAGGGAGAGGGTGCCTGTCCCTGAGCGGTGGCACCTGCCCAGGGCTGCCCCTTCCATGTCCAGCCCAGAGGCCCGCAGGCCCGGGATGGGAACGTGGGCGAGCCTGGCTGCGCCCGTGAGCCCCAGCCCCCACCGCCACCCCGCTGGCCCCGGCCGGTGGATTCTGACGTGGGGGAAAACACCAGTCGTGGGCCCCAATGCGTTCCCTGGGCCCTCCCCATTGATCGTGGCCTTGGCTGTTCTAGTCCCCGCCAGGCCTGACAGCAGGAGGCGATGTGACCGGGGCAGAGCTCAGCGTTCCCCTTTAATCAAAGGGATAAGAGGACAGACGCTTAATCAGACTAAGGCGTTGGGGGGGGAGGGGGGCTCTGCTGGAGATTAGGATAAGATGAAAGCATCAGGGTGAGCTTCATGACTGGGTCCTGGTGGCTCATCTTCCTTCCTTCCTCCTTCCCTCCCTCCTCTCCTTCCTTCCTGCCCTCCGTCCCTCCCTCCCTACTTGCCTGCTTTTTGAGACAGAGTCTCCATATGTAGCCCAGGTCAGCCTTGAACCCGTGATCCTGTGTAGACAGGTGAGAAGACACACATGCCCTCTCCTGTCCTGTGATGCCCAGCGACTCCCGAACCCCGCCAGCCAGGCCACTGCCGGGCGACGGACGGCCCCTTGACCTTCCACCTTGTAGCGGTGCAACAAAACCCTCTTTTCTTCCAAAGCACCCTGCCTCAGGCGCTCTGTTGCAGTAATGAGATGTGGAATGACAGAAAACTGCTGCTGGGGCGGGCTCGCCCCTAGAACGCAGCCTGCAAGTGTGGGACCCGGTCTCAGGCAGAAGACCGGCTAGAAAAGCCCGGGTGGCTGGGGAAGATGTCATGGGTGATTCTGGCTAGGACGGGGGCGGGGGGGTGGGGGGATGAATCCAGGACGTCTGAGAGGCCAGCTGGGCGGCGTGACAGGAAGGCTGAGGGCGAGGCACAGCCCAGGCTATGAGGTGAGGGACTGACCGGGTCATCCTGTGACTTGATCCAGAGCGTGGACACGGCGGGGGGGGCCTCTTCCCGACACGCGTGGGAGGCTGGAGAATGGCGGACTCACTCTCGTCTGTGTGGCGCTGGGCCGCGCACTTATTGGGCAGGTGTCGGGGCACTAGAATGACACCCCGGCCCTTCTCGTGCCGGTTATTTTAGGGACAAGGCCGGCCTAGGCTCCCATCTGTTGGTGCTTCCTGCGGGGTGGTCAGGACATAGCTTGAGGTGGAGTCTCACTTTTTGGGGGGGTAGGGGGAGTGGTGGTGGGAAGGTTAGGAGGGAGAGGCCCAGGCTGGCCTCGAACTACAGTCCCCAGGTCTGCACCTCCCGAATAGCTGGCAAGACAGGCTGCAAGCCACCACAGCTGGCTAAGTTCTCTGGTGAAAGACACTCCACAATGGCGAAGCCCGTGGGCTGTGTGTGGTGTGGGCTTTTATTCAGCTTTACAGTGAGATTTGGAAGCAAAAGGAAACAGAGCAGGAAGATTAGAAAATTTTACAGTTTGGCCAAAGATAAGGGGGGTGGGGTGGGGAGGAGCCCAAAGCACATGGACAGAGCAGACTAGAATCTGCCCACTATAGGTCAACGGGAAAGGGGCCGGGGGGTCAGGAGCCCCAGGAGCGGGGCGTGGTAGCCTCCACTGGCCTTGCTGGGGCATTGGCTTTGCAAACGGCAGCGTTGCCTGGGCCTGGCTGGCAAAGGCCCAGCCACGTACACGCAGGAGGGTGTTCCGCGATACTCCATTTTAATCTTGCTTATTTTTCATGGGCCAGGACTAGGGCTTGAACTCAAAGCCTGGGCACTGTCCCTTGGAGTTTTGCTCAAGGCTGGCACTCTGCTACTTGGACCACAGCTTCACTTTTGGCTTTTGGGTGGCTAATTGGAGTTAAGAACGTGGCAAACTTTCTAGCTCCAGCTGGCTTTAAACTACAATCCTCAGATCACAGCCTCCTGAGTAGCTAGGATCGATCACAGGCGTGAGACACTAGTGCCTTGCTGACTTCTGCTTTTTAGGGAGTTGTTTTTGCCAGTTGTGGAGCTTGTACTCACACCCTGGGTGCTGTCCCTGAGTTCTTCTGCTCAAGGGTAGTACTCTACCACTTTGAACCACACAGCTTGACTTCTGGTTTTCTGGGAGTTAATCAGAGATAGGAGCCAACAGACTTTCGTGCCCTGGCCGGTTTTGAATGTGATCCTCAGCTCTCAGCTTCCTGGGTAGCTAGAATTACATGAGCCACCAATGCCCAGCTTCTTATGGAATTTCAACACACAGGGGCCTGCCTATACCACGATGACTAATTCCAGCATTGCCCTGGGCAGGGCCAGCGCCCAGCTGTTCATCCTACACCCACCCATCCAGATGTTCTGGTGAGGATGTTTCCGGATGATTTCCTGTGAGATGAATACTTGAATCTATAAGCTTGAAAGACCCGAAACCATGGGGTCCTGTTTCAGCACAGCAAAGATGGGACTTCCTGGAAAAGCAAGGATGCCTCGGGTGTGACACAGAAACAGGCCTGAGTTTCCTGCCTGCGGAGTTCAAGTCCCAAGCTAAGCCATCATATAAATGTGTGTGTGCACGTGCGTGTGTGTGTGTGCGCACAGGCCTAAGCGTGCACGCGTGAGAGACAGAGTGGGGACGGACAGCCCCCGCGTGGCCGCACTTCACTCCCGAGGCCCATGGGATCCGCGTCCGTTCTCACAAAGAGCCCGCCACGCCGCCCGCCGGAGGCCCTCACCCAACACCCCCCCACCCCGCCCCGCCACGTCCGCAAAGAGGCCCTCGGGCCGCCCTGCCCGGCCGTCCTCGCGGTCACCGGCCAGTCCCTGCGCCGCAGCTCGGCCTCCCTCCCCCCTGCAGTGCGGGATCCCCGCCGGGGCCACGGGTCTCCCCACGGGGTCCCCACCACCGAGCCCCTGGCCCCCCGGGGCCCCGCGTCTCCCCTCGGGGTCCCCACCACCGAGCCCTGCGCCTGTCCCGGAAAGCCCCGCACAGAGCTTCTCCTGCGGGACACCGACAGTGTCGCCGAGGCACGTGTTCCTCAACAGCTTGCTCCGAAGGGGGTTGCTGTGGTGTGTGTGTCTGTCTGTGAAAATATGCCATGTGATATACAGATAGTACATTCATACTCTGGTTCTTATCTGGAGAGCCCTAATCTATCCGATTCTTAGATTAAAATAAGAGTAGGCATTTGCCTTACGTTCTCTCTCTCTCTCTCTCTCTCTCTCTCTCTCTCTGCTGACAAACACCACGGTGCCTCGGGCACGAATGAACAGTTCGTTAGTGCGTCACACTCATCTCTAACGGTGAAGGCCGTTCTCCAAGAAGACTGCAGTGCGTGGTCACGGCCGCCGGCGAGCTGTGTTGGGGTGTTAGGGGAGGAGCCAGCACCCCCAGGGGCCCCTCTGCTCCCGGAAAGGGGACGGCACGGGTCTGGTGTGCACAGGTCACAGGCAATGCCCTGATCCTGCTGACCGGCCATGGTTCGTTTCTGGTGCCCATCTGATTGGGCTCAGGGTGCCCAGGTAGCTGGAGGAGCCTTACCCTTACTCCTGGGAGGGTCTGTGGGGTGCTGAGGAAAAACAGGGCAGAGGAAAGATGGCTTGCTCCTCTCTCTCCTCTCTCTCTCTCTCTCTCTCTTCTCACACACACACACACACACACACAGACTTCTGCCCGTGGGCCCGAGTGCTCCAGGCTGTCTGCCCTTTGGCCCCTGGAGTGTTTGCTAGTGGCCTTCACCCCCTCTCAGGCCTTGGGACTTGGGCTGAGTTGCTCCATCGCTCCCCTGGTCCGGAGGCCTTTGACCTATGGAACCCGGCTAGCGGCTCTCCTGATTTCCCGGCTCCCACATGGCCTACCCTGGAACTTCTCCCGCTTCTTTCTTCCTGCCACACGTGGGCCCTGCGCTGGAGCAGGGCTCTGGACACCCAGCCGCGTCTGGGAGCTCCACACCCCCAGAGAGCCTCACCAAGCTCTCTTCCTCCCAGGGGCGCCAAGAATCAGCCACGGAGTCTGTCCCTGGCTGGGAAGGTGGCTCCGTGGCAGAGGGCTCGCCTAGCATGCACGGAGCCTGGGGTTCCAGTCCTCAGTGCCACATTCTGGGAAAAAACCAGAAGTGGCGCTGTGGCCCAGGCTCTGGGTTCAAGCCCTCTGCCCCTTCACCCCAGTTCCGGCATCTCTAGGGGCTGCCTCAGCCCCAGAAATGCCCCTCCGACCTGAAGCCATCTTTTAGGCGGGACAGCTGTGTTTCCTGGGGCCCTCCTGCCGCTCCCTCTCTAGGAACCCTGTCCCGGGAACGGCCCGCCGCAGATTGCGTGGCCTCCAGTCCCAGTTGGCCCCGTGTCCCCACGATGCCCCCCAAGGCACAGCTGCGTCCGCCTCCCCCTTTTCATAAGCACAGTGGCCCCCCCCTGCCCTGCCTCCGTGGAGTGGTAGATCCGCCTGTCTCTCTCTCTCTCACCTTCCGTTTTATTTATTTATTTGTGCCAGTACGAGGGCTCGAATCCAGGACCTGTGCGCTCACTCGGCTTTTTGTTGTTTTTCTGAACGGAGGCTGTCACTCTACCAATTAAGCCACTTCTGTCTTTTTCGTGGTTACTTGGAGGTCAAGGTCTCCCACCTATTTCTTCCCAGGCTGGCTTCATACAACAATCCTCAGATCTCAGCCTCTTGAGTAGCTGGGATTACAGGTGTGAGCCACAGTGCCCAGCGTGGCTCTTAACTCTTTCCTTCTTCTTCTTTTATTTATTTATTTATGTAGCCAGTCCTGGGCCTTGAACTCAGGGCCCGGGCACTGTCCCTGAGCTTCCTTGTGCTCAAGGCTAGCTCTCTACCACTTGAACCACAGCGCCAGTTCTGCTTTTTCTGTGTATGTGGTGCTGAGGAATCGAACCCAGGGCTTCAAGCCAGCTAGGCGAGCGCTCTACCGCTGAGCCTCCTTCCCAGGCCATGACGCTTCAGGTCTGTAAGAAAGCTGGTCCCCACTCCATGCTCTGCCTGGGTCTGACCGGCAGCCCTGCAGCCCCCCCCCCCCCCCCCGTCTTCCCCATGCTCAGGCCCGGGGAACCTGGGGGCGGCCCCTGCTCCCCCTTCGCCTGACTTAGAGACTGGGGCGGAGAAGCCCCTCCCCCCACCCTGCCCCAGTGTCCCCCCCCGCCCCAACTCACCCCAGCCCAGCTCCCTCTGCCTCCTCTCCCACCCCTCCCCCGCGGCCTCCCCCAGCCCCACGGCGGCGGCGGGGTCTTCCGGCCTGCCCCTGACCCCTGACCCGCCACCCGCCTCCGTCCCTGGACTTCCCGTTCTCACTTTCCAATGTTTCTCTTTTAATTATTTAGTATTGATCTGGAATCCAGAGCTGAGCTCAGCTGTAACACGATCGCTGGCAATCTCGATGCCTATTCATTTTCCTTCGTCCTGAGCGCTGGCCCAGCCACCCCCACCTGCCCACTGCTGAGGCCAGGAGGATGGTCCGGCCCCCCCACCTCCCCTTGGGGGACACCCCCCTCCCCGTGGTGACACGGTGGCCCCTCCCGCCCTTGGCAGCACCCCTCCCCGGGGTGGGGCTGTGCCAGAGCCTCACCAGGTTCAGTGGGGTTCCTGGGGCCTCCCGGGAGGCCATCAACTTCTCAGCAGGAAGAAACAACTTTCTGGAACCTTCTCCAGCTGTGTCCGCCAGCTCCTTCCCCCAGCATTCCCTGTCTCGTGCCAGCTTCCTGGCTAGCTTCCGGTTCTCTGAAGACCACCCCACCGCCCCCCGGTCCCTGCTCGGCCCTGGGGGTCGGCCGCCTCCCTGGTGGGCCTCCACATGGCAAGCTGAGGCAGGCTGGGGACCAGTGGGGGGCCAGCACGCCACCACCCACCTTTCTTTCCCGGAGCACCAATCACAACTCCTTGTCTCAGCCAGCTGCTCCTCTGCGGGTAGCTTGGGGCCCCCTTGGGGGGTTCCGGCTTCCTCTGGGGGGCCCTGGTCTCATGGTGTTGTCAGACAACCTTGTTGTCCAGAGTCGTCGTGGTGAGACAGGCACAGATGGATCACGCCTGTAATCCCAGCTGCTTAGGAGGCTGAGACCTGGGCGTCCAGATTTGAAGCAAATCCACGAGTCCTCCAGCTCCAATCAGCCATCAGGAAACCACAAGTGGTGCTGAGGCTCCAAGGGGTCGAGTGCTAGCCTTGAGCAGAAAAGGGCAGCAGTGGGCAAGGCCTGGAGTTCGAGCCTCTCAGGAGCCCTGGCAGAGGCCCTGACCAAGTGTGGCGGGCCAGGAGGAGGCCCTGGCTAGCGTGAGGGCACTCTCGGGGGTGGGGACCCAAGGGCTGGGGCCACGCCAGGGAAAGTCACCCCGCCTGGGAAAGGCTGGGCTGGGTGGGCACGGCTCTGGCCATGTCTGGTCCCAGACGGCTCCCTCGTGACCCCTGCAACCCTGTGGGGGTGGGTGGAGGTGGGGGACAGTCACGAGGCCTCACAAAAGGGGCAGTCCTGGAAGCAGGGGGGGCCCCGTGCTGGTGACCCCTTGACCACCCCTGCCCCCAGGCCTGGACCCTGGGCTGTAGCCACATGAGCCTCCCTCCCTCCCTCCCTCCCTCCCCAGCCTGTTCTCAGCCTCTGACCCAAGAGAGGGCGTCCAATGGCGGCTCCCGGTTCCCAGCCCTGCCTCTCCTTCCTGAGCTCTCTGGCCTCAAGCCCTGGGCTTGGAGAGGGCCCCTCGGGCCCTCCAGTGTGGGTACAGGCCTCTGGGCAGCGGGGTGCCGCCTTCCCCTCCTGGAGTCTAACTTCCTGACGTGCCTGCCTGCTCTCTGCCTGCCCCTCCAGACTGGAAGCTCTCCCCAGGCGGGGCTCCGTCCAGAGCCCGCCACATCGACGCTCCCCAAACTTGTCTCCTGGGACACCCCCCTTCCCATCCCTCCTCCAGAATCCTAGGCATCCTGGTGTTGGGGAGAGTTTACATTTTTATTTCTTTTCTTTTTTTTTTTTTAAACGCCAGTCCTGAGGCTTGAACTCGGGGGCCTGGCCTGGGTGCTGTTTCCAGGCACTTTTGCTCAAGGCGAGTGCTCGAGCCACTTGAGCCACAGCTCCACTTCTGGACTTTTTGCTGAATAACTGGAGATAAGTCTCATGGACTGTCCTGACCTGGGTGGCTTTGAACTACAATCCTCAGATATCAGCCTCCTGAGTAGCTAGGGGTACGGGTGTGAGCCGCCAGGCCGCAAGAGTTTTACTGAGATATGGTCCATATGCTGTGGACTTTACCCACCTAACTCACGCGCTCCGTGCTTTCAGTAGAGTTGTGCAGCGAACACCACAGCTTAATATTACAGAATTCTTACCACCCCAGAAAAAGAGAGGCATTCTTCCCTACACCCTGATAGATGCCATTAGCATTCGCTCCCCACCCCTCCGAACCTCGGTAACCACCTGTGGACCTCCGTCTCCACGCTGAGCACTCTCATGAGTGGAGACAGGCCACCTGTGGTCTCTTTCATTCATCCTTGACAGTTTCAAGGCTCACCCAAGCCACATTGGTGACAGAGTTTCCTTCCTTTCTGACAGCTGAATAGTACTCCATTGCATGGATGTGCACACTGTATCTATTTTTCATTCGACGGACGTTTCAGTTGTTTCTACTTTTTCGCTATGCTAACAAGCATTACCATTCATGTACATGTGTGTGCACTTGGGTGTGGAGGTGTGCCTCCCTTGCTCTTGCATACACACACGCACCACACACACATGCACAGGTGCGGGTATACAGCTAGGTAAATATGCAGATCAGATTCCTCAGTTATCATCAACTCTGACGTCCATCCAATGCAAGCTGTTGGGGTTTTGTTTATTCTTTTAGGTTTCAGAGGTTCCATGGCTTTGGGGTGATCACACATGCCATGGTCTCTTGGGAACTGTGGCTGGCTCTTGTGTCCCACCATTTACCCACCGAAGCCACAGGAGAGGGGGCTGCTTGCCCCTGGGATTCTAGGTGTAGAAACACCTAGATGCTCTGGCCCTGCGGGGTTGCTACACTGGGCAGCCTCCTCCTTACAGGGCACGGAGGAGCTCCTGGGAATGGCACTGGGCTCCCTTTCGGCCGGATTTCTGCGGCGTGACTCATCTGGAAATTCTGCTTTCACTTTATTATTAACTATTCCCGAGCTTGGTCTCGGTTTGGGTGTGCTTTTATTCAAAAGCCCGGGGACAAACTCTCTCTGTAGGGCTCCGTTGGCTGCTCAATCTAGGCTCACTGGGAACTGCCTTTAGCATGTTGAGGGGTGACCATCTGACCCCTGATGGATGAACAATGACCCCCCCCCGTTCCAAGTGGTCCCCCATCCCAGCTTACATTCCCTCCAGGGCTGGGATTTGATCTCTCCGGGACCAGAGTTGTGGAATGTATTTTCCATGAGCTGTGAGCTGATTGGTCATTATGCATGTCTTTTTTTTTGGTCCTGGGCTCTTCAGTTCAAGGTCAGCGCTCCGCCACTAGAGCCACAGTGCCACTTCTGTGTTTGTTTGTTTTTTCTTCTGGTGGTTCACTGGAGATAAAGATAAGAGTCTCAGGGACTTTCCTGCCTGGGCTGGCTTTAAACAATGATCCTCAGATCTCAGCCTCCTGAGCAGTGCAGCTAGGATGACAAGGCGTGAGCCACTGGCACCCAGCTCATGTCTTCTTTAGAGCATTGTCTATCCAAATTCCAAATCCTTTGTCCTCCTCTCTCTCTCTCTCTCTCTCTCTCTCTCTCTCTCTCTCTCTCTCTCTCTCTCTTTCTCTCTCTGTCTCCCTGTCTCTCTGGTGCAGTACTGGGATTTGAACTCAGAGACTTCCATTCTATCACTTTTAGCTTTAGTTATTTTTAGATAGGGTCACACCTTTTGCCTCTGGCTTTGGACCTTGACCTTCCCACCTGTTCTAGCTAAACAGTTTCGGTTATAGGCAAGCGTCTCTCCATTGCCTGGCTCTCTGAGATAGGACCTCTTATCTTGACCTCCCAAATTTCTGGGATTACAGGCGTGACAGTCATGCCCGACTCCCTTTGCCCAGTCTCAAAGTTGGCCTATCTATTCTTTTGTCCGTAAGTGTAGCCATTCTTGGCACAGTCTAGATCCTCATCCCCGAGTCAGATACATAATTCGCAAACATTTCCTCCCATTTTGTGGGTTGTCCTTTGACACACAACAGTTCTCAATTCTGGCCAAGTCCAGCTGGTCTGGTTCTCTTTCTTTTGTTGCTTTTGCTTTAATGGTGTAGAAGACAGCTGTTTAACACAAGTGTATCAAGATCCATTCCTGCTGTTTTCTAAGGGTGTTATGTTTTAGCTCTGACCTTTAAGGTCTAATTTGTGTGCATGCATGTGCTGGTACGGGGGCCTGAACTCAGGGCGTGGGTCTCTTGCTGGGCTTTTCACGTAAGGTTGGCATTGTGCCATTTGAGTCACAACTGTCCTTGTAGTGTTTTGCCGTTTCATAGGAGCTAAGCGTCTCAGAGATGTTCATAGGAGCTAAGCGTCTCAGAGATGTTCCTGTCCAGGCTAGTGTCAGATGGAGATCTTCAGATCTCAGCCTCTTGAGCAATGAGGAGTAGGGGTGTGAGCCACTGATCTCAACGATTCTGCCCTCGTGAAGTACCGGCCCCTCCACGGACCCACATCCAATTCCTCCACCTTAGGAGCGAGCTTTCAGCAGGCTCTGGGGCCTCAGACCACAGCTTTGCCCCAGTTCCTCCTTTCCAGTGTGGGTGTCTTTAAGACTTCCTGTCTGGTCACCCTGGCCAGGATCTCCAACGAGGGTTTCCCCAGGAGAAATGCAGCGTGCTCGCCCCTCTTGTCACTCAGCGCTGGGAAAAGCGTTGTCTCTAACCACAGTACAGTGCTGGCAGAGGGCTCTTCACGGAGGTGGAGGGCACAGGGGTGGGGTGGAGGGGAAGGGAGGACGTGCAGATTCCCTTCTGACCTCTCCTCTCTCTGAGATGCTCACATGGCTTTGTTCCAAATTACTTTGCTCTTTTTTTTTTTTGCCAGTCCTGGGGCTTGAACTCAGGACCTGAGCACTGTCCCTGAGCTTTTTTGCTCAAGGCTAGCGCTCTACCACTTGAGCCACAGCGCCACTTGTGGCTTTTTCTGTATATGTCATACCGAGGAACCGAACCCATGGCTTTGTGCATAGTAGGCAAGCACTCTACCACTAAGCCACATTCCTAGCACCCAAATTACTTTGGTTTCTTTTTTTTTTTATGCTAAACTCTCCAATAGGGCTTCGGTTTTTGGCTGGGACTAGCCTGGACAGAAATCCTCCTATTTATTCTTCCTGTATAGCTGAAATGACAGGTAGGCATCACTGAACCCAGCTTTTTATTGGTTGAGATGGGATCTTGTGAACGTTTTTTTTTTTGCCAGTCCTGGGGCTTGAACTCGGGGCCTGAGCACTGTCCCTGAGCTTCTTTTTGCTCAAGGCTAGCACTCTAGCACTTGAGCCACAGCGCCACTTCTGGCTTTTTCTATATATGTGGTGCTGGGGAATCGAACCCAGGGCTTCATGTCTACAAGGAGCGCGCTCTACCGCGGAGCCACACTCTCAGCCCTCTTGTGAGCTTTTTTTTCTGGGACTGGCCTCAAGCTTCCATCCTCCTAATCTCCGTCTACACAGCAGCTATGATTACAAGCTGGAATCAACATGCCCGCATACCCCCCCCCCCCCTTTCCCCAGGACTGAGGATTGAACTCAGGGCCTCAGATCTGTTAAGTAGGCACTCTACCACTTGGGCCATGCCCCCAGCCCCTTCCTGCTCCGGTTAGTCTCTAGGTCTTTACGCTCGGGCCGAGCTGGGCTGCCATCCTCCCACTGTGCTTCCTTGCGTCACTGCCGCCTGTCACCTCCGCAGCTGGGACGACAGACCTGCACTGCGCTCAGCCACTGCGTGAGACGGAGTCTCAAACACGGACGCCTGGCTGGCCTCGAGCGAGCTGGGGTCCTCCCGTCGCGGCCTCCAAAGCAACCGCCGCGCCCTGCACGCTAGTCTCTCTTTTAAAAAGCATGCTACTATCCCGTTCCCTGGCCTGTCCCTGCCCCGTGCCCCCCCCCGGCCCCCGCCACGCCTGAGCGCTCCGTGGGGCAGCCACTCCCCAGCCACTGGGTCGACAGCAGGCAGAGGCTTCTCTGGCTCCAATGGGGCTCACGGGAGATGGTGGCTCAAGTCTCCCACGCCCAGGCCCTGCTCCAAGCGCGTGGGCATATTACTCGGTGCCACCTGCCCGCAACGCTGCCCGGGCTCTAGTGCAGGTGGGGAAACTGAGGACCTGGCCCTCCATCACACAGAAGGGAAGACGAAGGGGCGGGGGTGCCGTGCGGGCCTGCGCTTCCTGCCTTTCCCCGGGGGCAGCCGGCTGGACGGAGGAGCCTCTCTCTCCTCCAGGCCGCCGCACCTCCCTGCCTCTTCCTGCTCGCTCAGCCCTGAAGCCGGGCCAGAGAAGCCCCCTCCACCCCCGCCCACTGCAGTCACAAGGCAGCAGAGCCCCTCGCTAGACCGGGGGCCAAACGCTTGCTGCCCACCTGCAGAGCTCGCCACCTGCCACCTGCCCCACCGTCTAGCCCCCGTCCTGTCTCCATCTGCTGCTGGCCCCAGGGCGGCTTCCTCGGGCTCCTGCTAGCTCCACAGGCTGCTCCTTGCGCACCCATACCTGGATCCACCCCTTCAAGGCACCACACCCCAGAAGCAGGCCTCTCCCCACCCTCGTCCGGCAGGGGGGATTCTCTCCTCCCTCCGCACAGAGTGACCAGCACGGATGACAGCCCTGGCAGCCCTGGCAGCTTAAGGGCTTTGACGGGAGGCGAAGGGCTCCTGAAAGACAGCAGGTATAGCTACATGCCTGACACGTGACCAGGGAGGAGGCCAGAAGGAGCCGGCCTGGCCTGACCTGCCGTGGGAACTCCGAGACCAAGGACACAGCCTGCATTCATTGCACACTCTGGGCAGGAAGTATCCCCACCACTGGGGCGGCAGGGAGCTGACGGCAGAACAGGTGTCCAGGATATCAGAGAAACATTTCCTCATTCGCTCCCTTTAAATAAAAGCAAAAAGAGCCCTCACAGACCCCCCATGCGAGGACTTAACGGACTTCCACTGTGATTTGCACATATACAAAACAAAAGTAGGCATAAAACGGTGCCCGGGCACGCATGCGCGCACACACACACGTGCACGAAGCCAAAACAAATCAACCACCAAGAAAACTAGAGGGCTCAGGCTCTGGTGGTTCTCGCCTGCAATCCAAGCTACTTAGGAGGCTGAGATGGGGGGGGGGGGGGGAGGGAGGGGTCACAGCCTGAAACCACCCTGGGCAGGAAAGTCTGTGAGACTCTCATCTCCAGTTAGCCACCAAAAAGCTGAAGTGGAGCCATGGCTCAAATGTTAAGGGCCCTAGATCTGAGCAAAAAAGCTTAGGGACAGTGCCCAGGCCCAGGGTTCAAGCCCCAGGACAGGCACCAAAAAAGCAAAGAAAGAAAAGAGCAACGCAAAACACACCGCACATATCTAGCAGAGATGCTTACAAAAGGAGCTGCTTTGTCCAAAACAGCAGCCATTGGCCACCTAGGGCTCTTTCCCCGTAGATTACAGGGACACCCATGAAAAGTTGGGCTCCTGGCTGGGCCCTTTCCAGGGGTCTCAGAAAGTACCCGTGTCTAGCTGCCCATCAGTAGCACCCAGTGCCACGGGTGGTGAACTGGGCAGGGGAGAAGGGAGTGAGGTCTGGCCCCTCGACCTCCGGTGGGCCTTCTCCGCGGGTGGGGGGCCTAGACGTCGGGAGCTTGCATTTCTCTGCTGCGGGTCCGAGCGCACCCCTGGCCCCTGCGCCCAGGGAGGGCGGCAGACCGGACCGCACACTTGCAGGGGGGATGGCGGGTACGCGGGGGGGGGGGGTGGGGTGGGGTGGGCGGAGGTGCGGGCAGGTGCTCCGGCCCGGAGAAGCGGTCTGGGTGACCTTTCCGAAGGCGGGGTGCCCTCCGCGCGGGGGGCCCGGGCCCGGGGCCGCCTGGTCAGGATCTCGGGATCGCGGTGGGGACAGCCCTGGCTGAGCATCCAGAACGGGCGACGGCGGGCTCGGCGACGCGGGCCCCGGGCTTGGAGCCCTCGGGAGGCTCGGAGGCGACCTCGCGCCCGCTCCGCGTACCCGCGGCCCGCTAGGTCCCCGCCGGCCGCGCGGCGACGGCGACGGCGACGGCGACGGCGAGCCCCCGGCGGCGCGTGTGCGCGCGGGGCCGTGCCGCCCCGCCGGGCCCACCCTCCCCCGCCCCGGGCTCCGCGGGCACCCGGGCCCCTGCGCCCCGCGGCGGGAGGCGGGGCCGGGGCGGGGCCAGGAGCGGCGCGGGGCGGGGCCTTCCGGGGCGGGGCCTCGGCGGCCTATAAGAGGCGCGGCGCGGGGCGCGCGCCCGGCCGCAGAGCGAGCGCGCAGCAGCCGCCGCGGAGCGACCCTCGCCGAGCGCCAGGCCCCGCGCGCTTGCGTAGCCCGCGCCCCCTCGCCGCGCCCCGCGTCCCCGGCGCCCGGCCCGCCCGGCCCCGCTCCCCCGGCCGCCCGCCGCCCGCCCCGGACCCCGCCTCGCCTCGCAGGCCGCCGCAGCCCGCGCCGCCATGGGGGTGGAGGGCTGTACCAAGTGCATCAAGTACCTGCTCTTCGTCTTCAATTTCGTCTTCTGGGTGAGCGGCGG
Organism: Perognathus longimembris pacificus; assembly: GCF_023159225.1. NCBI lineage: Eukaryota > Metazoa > Chordata > Mammalia > Rodentia > Heteromyidae > Perognathus > Perognathus longimembris. The sequence continues at coordinate 62,214,507 of NC_063173.1, read as the reverse complement.
GGCGCGGGGCGGGCGGGCGGGCGGGCGCCGCGCGGACGCCGAGCTGCGGGGCCACCTGTGGGCGCGGGCCCGGGGCCCGGGGCTCGGGATCGCCGGGGCGGAGAGCCAGGCTTCGGGCCTCCGCGCGCATCGCGGCCCGGCCCCGCGGCTCGGGGCGGGGAGGGGGTGGGGGGCCGATGACAGCTGGCCGGGGCCCGGGCGGTGGAGCGGTCCTCGCGATCCCGCCCCCCCTCCCGCTCCCCGCCCCCAGTCCCGGCGGCCCGGACCCCCCTGCGCGGCCCGCGGGGAGGGGGGCTGGGGGGCGGGCCTCCCGGCGCCCCGCCCCATGAGCTCATCCGGGCCACCGCCCCTGCGCGCCGTCCGAGCCCTGGGGACGTCTGTCCCGTCTTCCCCACCGCACTCACCCCCCCCCTTCGCCCCCGTGCCGGGGTCTGGCCGTGGGCCGCGCGCACACCCGGGTGGTGCTGGTGCGCGCCGTGCCCCCCCCTGCTCCTGGGGACCCAGTTTCCCTCCTCACCCACACACATTCCAGCCTGGGACTGGCCCCGGGGAGCGCCCCGGGCGCCGAGGGGGGCCGAGGGGAGCGCAGCCCCGGGCTCGGAGTTGGCCAGGCTGCGGGAGGCCCTGAGGACCCGAGAGGTCTCTCCCCACCAGGGCCCCATTTCCTGCGGACGTGTGAGGTCTGACTGAGCCCAGCTCCGGCACTCTGAATCGGCGTTTCCACTCTTGGGTCCTCTTGGGGTGCGCACTTGGGTGTAGGAGGAGCTCCCCGGGGTGATCTGAGTTGTGCAGTACTTTCTCCCGACCTAAGGTGCTATCCATTGCTTTTGGTTTCCATGTCCCCCGTGGGTGAAAGATTTGGGGAGGGGTGGAGACTTCCCAGCCCCCCTGAGATTGAGAGTGGTGTTGCTGGCTGGACGCTCCTCCTCTGGGCAGTGCCGTGACCCTACTGCTGCCCTCCCCTGGCTGCCTCCCCTCCCAGGAGGAACCACGGGGCTGGCAGCCTTCCTCTCCCAAGTTGAGGCAGGGAGGGTAAACTTTCAACACGGCCCCTGGAGTGTGTAGGACTGGGGACATCTGTTTTCCATCTGGAGGCAGAGGATCCCAGGGCCGAGCTCGGGCCACTGACATATTCAGGGATGGCGGGGGGGGGGGGGCGAGCGAGGGGGGGAGACAAAAGACCGGACAGAACTTCCCAAGCCAGGCCGCGCTGGGTGACCTGCCACCCGGCCAGAGGGGAGCAGATGGGAGTCACAGGGGCGGCCTGGAGTCTGGGATGAGCCTGCCTGCTCTGGCCCAGACCTGAAAGAGGTAAATGCACATGTAGGGTGCCCCTCTCCTGTGCCATGGGGCCCCGCAGAGAGCCGAGGGCAGGTGGGAAGGGGCCCCTTTTGCCCTCTGAGCTGTGTGTGTATCAACTTGTGAGGCCCCTCCACCTGCCGCAGCGGGGAGCACTCCAGGGCTCTGGAGAGCTGGGTCTGGGTGAGGCTGTTTCCGCAGCAGCCAGGGTGGAGGCTCAACCCGTCCCTTGGGGAACTTCTTCTGGAGGCCTCTCCCAAGGGTCCGCCCTGTGTAGAGCTGCGGGAAAAAAACATATCCCTGTAAGTCTGTGGACCCTCTCACTCACTCTAGCCCTGCGACGACAGTGGTCAAGGATACAGAGCAGAGCCGGGCAGAACTGGTGGCAGAACTGGGCAGAGGTATCCCCCGCCTCCCCCCCCCCCCCCAGGCCTGCCCTGCGGCTGAGAACACCGTGGTACCCTGGAGTTGAACCTCAGTGGAGCCCCACCCTACTGCCCTGGTTCTTGGTCTCCTTCCACTAAAGTGGAAGTCCTCAGGGTCCCTTCCCCCTGGGGCTGTGGGCTCGTTAGCTAATGCGCCTGAGTGGAAACGAGGAGCTTGGCTGGGAAGCTCCAGGAAACGGATGCTAGGCACTATCCAGAAGGAGCTCCGCCACGGAGAGCCAGGCTGCGCTGGAGGAAGTGCTTGACTGAGGAAGGGGCATGGGCACCGGCTTAGCTGGCCCCGGGGCGGCCGGAAGTCAGAACACAGTGCTGTGCCCGGCTGGATGGCACTTCTGGAAAGTTTGTAGAGAAAAAATAGGGCTTTGATTGGCGTGGGCACCCCCACATCCCAGCCTGCTTCTGGGAGGAAGAGGAGGAGGGCGCCGGTTCTTACCCACCTGCACCGCAGGAAGAGGAGCAGCAGGCCACAGAGCAGGGTGGGCCTGGGAACTCCTGGCAGAGACACCCCCTCGCCCCCCCCCCCCCCCCGTACCCGAGACTCCCGGGAGCAGGGAGGAACGGCTGAGCTCTCACTCCGGGCCAGCCCGTGTCCTGGGTCAGGTGACTGGCCTGCCAGCAGGGGCCTCACTTAACTCCTCTGCAGAAGGAGCGTAGCACGGGGTTCTCCCCCCACCGGGGACAGAGCCATGTTCTCCGCTCAGGACTGGCGGCCCGTTGAGCCTGCTGCGGCTGGCGGCTCCCTTCCGGCGGCGCCCAGTGCCCGGGGGGCAGCCCTGCTACCTGGCAGTCAGTCCCCTGCTCCAGACAGCACATGACTGTCTGCCACCTCCCGGGCAGTGGCTCCTCCCCGAGAGTACTGCAACCCAGGCAGGCTCGGGGCTGTAGGTAGGGACTTCCTGAGCCTGGTTTCAGGGGAGGAGGACTTTCCCTGGCGCCCCCCGCTGTCTGTCTGCCCGGCGGCTCTGAGTAAAGAACGGTTGGGACCGGCTAGGAAGAGGAAGTCTGTGGTTTGACTTGGTGTCTGGGAAATGAGGGGCAGGGAGGGGCAAGGAGGTAAGGTCCTGGACCCTGAGGGTCCATTGCAGCTCCCAACGAGCCCCCCACGTGTTCCAGGGCTTACACCCCCCGCCTCTCATCCTAGCTCCTCTCCAGAATACAGGTCACCCCAATTTCTGCTTCCAAGCTAGCTGAGCAGGCCGACCCCCAACCTCAAGTCCCGATTTCAGTATCTGGACTCCAGCTGAGGGGAGGAGCCTCTGTCATAAAAGCAATGGAGTCCAGGCGCCTGAGGGAGGAGCCGGGGTCACCCCTGCCCCCTTTCCCCCCGGGTCTGTGGGATGGGAGTGGAGGACGCCCCCCCTGCCTGTCACTCTGTGGCCGACACCAGGGCAGGCCAGACTGACCCGATTGATGTGCAGGGCCAGCGGGGCGGCTTCGGGGCACTGCCCTGTTCCAGGGACTCCTCCGGAACCAGTGTCACCCAGCCTCGGTCCGGGCGCCTTTCCCTGCCCAGCAGGAGGGGCTGGCGTGCCCGGGTCCCACCCGCGCCCCTCTGCCTGGCTGGCACCAGGTCAGGGACTGAGTCACCCGGGACCCCTGGGTGTCCTCCAGGTGGGTGGGCCTAGGGTTTTTGCTTTTAACTTTTAATTCACTGTTCTTATACAGGTGATTACAGAGGAGGTGGTAGTTACAGAAGTCAGATAAAGAGTACTTTTTTTTTCCCAGTCCTGGGGCTTGAACTCAGGGCCTGAGCACTGTCCCTGGCTTCTTTTTGCTCACGGCTAGCACTCTACCTCTTGAGCCACAGCGCCGCTTCTGGCTTTTTCTGTCTATGGGGTGCCGAGGAATGGGGTGACCCCCTGCACGGCCGGCCGCTCTGCCGTGCCGGTGCGAGGCGGGGAACGCCGTGAGTGCCGGACACACTCGAACCGGGGTGCCCGGCTCTGCAACCTGGAACCACCTCACAGTGGAGGTGAGCGCGCCCTAGGCCAGGGTAGGGGGGACCCCCCCGCCTGCGGTCTCAATGCCCTGGAGACGGGATGGGGAGCCAGCCAGGCGGGCCCGAGCCCTGGAGCTCCCAGCCCCCTCCCGCCTTGCAGAGGTGCCCCTGGCTTGCCTTAGAGGGGCTGCCCCCTTGTCCCCGGCCCACACCGCATGGGGCCGCCGTCGAGAAGAAGGCGAGAGGCCGGGGGGCCCGTGTGACGTCTCCGTGTGGTGTTGTATCTATCGCACACGCTGCGCCGTGGCCCGTGGCCCGTGGCCTGCGCCACCTCCTGTGTCCGGGCACCGCTGTGGCTGACGGGGAGCTCCTGGTAGGACTGCAGGACGCCGGGCACAGCAAGGCGCAAGCAGGAGGGCCCTGTGCCCCCTGCCCTCTGGGGGCTCAGAGGCCCGATCCCCCGAGCGGGCCCCGGGGCCCGGGAGGTGCCAGGCGTGAGAGGCGGAGCTGCTCACCTCCGGCCTGCCCAGGTTTCCTGGAGCGTCGCACCTGTCGCCGCCGCCTGGCACCGTGCTCTGGCAGAGGCCTGGCTCCGCACCCCAGAGGCGTGGCCCAGCCTGGGCCGCTGGGAACTTTCCCCTCTGTGCCCCGGGGGGGGGGGGGGATAACCCTGGCCGCCAGCACGCCCGGCGGCGGCTCTGGGCTGTTAGCGGGAAGTGGCGCCGAGGCTCCGGTTGGGCCGTCGGCTCCCCCCATCCCCGTCTGGGGCTCCCCTCCCCCCAGGAGGGAGGAAGTTTGCCACACGGGTGCCGTAGGTGGCGGCGCCTGGCCCGCCGGGGCCTCCTCCACCCCCTCTGTCCACCCAGCCTTCTTTCTCTGAAGCTCCGAGTGCGAGGCTCCGGCCCACCCTTCCCTGCGGGCTCTGTGATCCACACATCCTCCCTTAGGGCCCCACGGGCCGGAGGGGCTTTCCGGGGGCCGGCGGGCACCTCCTTGCACCCCACCTGGGAACTAGGGTGCGTGTGCAGTCCGGCTCCGGGAGGGGTCTGGGCGGGCACCCCGACTCCCCAGTGCCCGGGGACAGCAGGGCTGTCGGCCGCAGCTGTGCACACACCTGGCCCCCGTGTCCCCGGCCAGCCAGCCGTGCGTGGGGCTGGGGCCTCGCCGTGACACCTATTTTTAGCCACGGGCCGGGCCGCTTCCTGAGGCGAGGGCCTCTCGAGGCAGCGCCGCGCTTCCTGGCGAGGTGCAGATTCCTGTCCTTCCCTCGGACTTCCTTCCCGCCCGAGCGGCCCAGGGCTCTGGCGTGAGGCCAGGCTGGGGTCCTGGGGCAGCAGCCCACCTCCTGGGAGGGCTTGAGGGGGGCTCTGGCATCCCCCACCTCCACCCCAGTGCCAGGCACTCTCCTTTTTTGTTTCATTTTGCCAGTGCTGGGGCTTGAACTCGGGGCCTGGGCACCGTCCCTGGCTTCTTCTTGCCCAAGGCTAGCACTCTGCCACCTGAGCCACAGCGCCCCCCCTGGCTTCTTCTGTGCGCGCTAGGCAAACCCCCTACCGCTAGGCCCCATTCCCAGTGCTCAGGCACTGTCCTTGTGATGTCTGGAACACGGGGTGGTCAGCCTGCACCCCCTGCCTCCTCCCCCCCCCCGCAGTGAATGCAGGCCCCGCGGGGAACTCCCGTCCTGCTTCTGGTGCCTTTCCAAGCCCCCACCCACCCCAGGCCCTTGGTCTTCCCCTCCCCCGCCACCCCCCTTCTCTAGGAAGGAAGGGTCTGGCAGGCTACACTGGGAGTTGTCTTTGCTAGCCACTGAAATGTGTGGGCTGGCTTGGGGGAGCTGCTCGGACCAACAGGTGGGGGTGACGGGATCCTGGCCCCTTCCTGGGGGAGGTGTCTGCTGAAGTGTGGGGTGCCTTTGGGGAGCTGCACTCCTAGCTGGGGTCTGACCCAGGTGGGCAGCGGGCCTAGGGTGGGGAGTGGCCTTGCCCCACCCCCTGCAGCTGCCTCTGGGATGCAGACTGGCCGGACGGGGGCTCCAGGTGCTTCGCGGCCTCCTCCCCCGTCTTAGAATCGAGCTGCTTACGCATTCTCAGGAAGGAGGAAGAAACAAAATCTTTCGTAGAGTTCTGAAAACTTTCTGTTCCTTTGTCTGGGCCTGGGCAGGAGCCAGGCCTTGACCCCTGGAGTCCCCTTCCTCCCCACCCCCAGCGGGGGAATCTTCGGGTGTGGGGGTCTCTCTGGCCGTGTCCCGTGGGCGGGCATTCTCATGACGCCGACGCATGGCCCTGCGTGGGCGAAAGAAGGGATTTGGGTTTTGCTCTGTGTTATGAACCCGCAGTGTTCACGCGGCTGTCAGGAGGGAGGGGTCTGGGCATCCTGGGTAGCACTGAGGCAGAGAGGGGCCTGAGATTGCTGGAGTCACGGAGGACCGGCAGCCAGGGCTGGGGGCGAATGACCTTCACGCCTGGGCCCCTGCCAGCCCTGCGTTCCCCCAGATACAGCTCTTCCACGGCGGCTCCTGCAGTCCCTTTGGTCTCTCCGCCAGTGGAGGACTCCAGCGGTGGCAGCCGAGGTCAGGGTCCCACCTGGAGAAGGGTTAGGAGCGGGCGGACAGCCCGTCCTTCCGCCGGCGCGGGCCTCCGACGTGGGGAAGTTCCATTAGACAGATTTCATTTGCGTGTGCTCGACACAGCCCAAACGGACATGTGGAGCAACAGCCGAGTAAGTTTTGACACACTTACCCCTTACGAAGTGCACCCCCAAGCGTCCTGGGGGCCTGGAGCCCTGGGTGATCCCTGTCTTCCCGGCAGATCAGATGCCGGGCCGTCCTGCTCACTAGGCTGTCTAGGCTGTCTCAAGGACATTTGCATTTCTGCTGCTCCAGTGTCAATGGAGTCCAGTTGCATGCTCTTTTGTTCTCCACTCTGTGTACTTGTCAGGAATTCCTGGGCCACCCTGCAGCCCCTCCCCTCTTCACCGGAGGACACTGAGCCTGGCTAGCCCGGGCCAGTCACCCAGCCTGTGTAGGGGCCGTTCTCCGTGCCCAGCTCGGGGGCAGGTGGCTGGGGGAGGGGAGGCGGGGTGGGCTTGCGTCCTGTGCAGCAGGCTGCAGAAGCCCAGGGCCCCGGGGTGCACGGCCCCCTCTGCGGCGGCGGCACCTGCCGCCCAGGTAGAACGCCCGTCCTGTCTGTGGCTCATCACTTGTTAGTGTCGAGTTAGGGGAAGTCCACATGTTTTGACCACACGTCCTTCATTAGAAACTTGCCCGTCCAGCTGTCCGTGTGTGTGTGTGAACGAGCATATCCACAGGTATTGAAGAGCAGGTGTATTTCCAGGCTCTGACTCCTGCGGACCGCCAGCCTGGCTCTCGGGCTCTCCCGTGTGTGCACGAGGTCACAGCGCTTCCTGTGTCCTCTACTCTTCTTAGAGGAGTCCCCAGTGCCCTGTGCCCGGCTCAGGGGTCCTTGCTGGGTTCCCAGCCTCCGCCCCGGTGCTGGCCCAGTGCCTTCCTCCGCGTGTCCCCTCCCCCATGTGGGGGCTCTGGCCACCCTCTGGACCAGTGAGGAGGGCAGGCCGAGACCCCCCCCCTCCTCCCGGCGGCCCTGTCACCCTGGCGGGAGGTGGGATAGGCCAGGCTTGCACCCCTGGGCGGGAAGGGCTGGGGCTGGTCTGGAGGCTGGCTCCCCCTCCCCAGAGCCAGGGTAGCAGGCGTGGGTGTTGGACCCAGCCTTGCCTCCTCTCGTTTCTGTGGGCCGATGGCCCCTGCCCGGCCAGGGGGAGGGTGTGGGCCCGGCCGGGCTGCTTCACACACAGGTGGGCAGACGGAGGGAGGTGGCCCGCCGGTGACCCCACAGCTTAGGTGGCTGAGTCAGTCTGCAGCCAGGCCCCCGCGACCACGGGGAGCGGCCGGGGCTCCCTCCCCCACCCCCGTCCCGTCCCGGAACGTCAGAACGACCTCTGGACCAGTTTCCCAAGGAAATACATGATTTCCAAGGCTGGCCGCGGAGGAAGCCAGGGTTGCCGGGGCAACTCCCAGCCTCCCCCCCCTCCCACCCCCGGGTCCAGCTCGGGAGGAGCCTCGGCCAGCTCCCGGGGCCAGCGGCCGACCCCTGCCCTCCCGCGGGCGGGGCAGGCACGGGGTGGGGCAGGGGAGCTGTCTGCTGTGGGTGTCTAGCACGGGGCCACCTGCTGGAAAGGCCTCTGACCGGGGCGCAGGCCGAGTAGGCCTCACCCCTCCCCACACCGCTGCCCAGCTGTCACTTACGTAAGAGAAACCACAGTCCCAGACAACGGGGTGAGGTCAGAGGGGGCCCTCCCCCTGCGGGAAGGGGGGGCGGGAGGCCGGCTCAGACCCCACCGCCCTTCTGTGGTTTTTAGGTCAGCCTCCCGGTGGTGGTGTGGGGGAGAGGGTACCCCCAGGGCTACTCCGAGCTCTGCTCAGTGGCAGCCCACTGGTGACATTCAGGTGCCGATCCCTGCTTGCATCCTGCTGCCGTGGGAGCTGGAGCTCTGTGCTACTAGATGCTTCTCTCTAGCCTCACGGGGCTTACGGCCTCCGTTCCCCTGACCAGCGAGCATTCCTGCGTGGCTCCGGCGTGGGCTCCGGCGTGGGCACGCCAGCGCGCCCCGAGGAGAAGGGCGGGGCTCTGCCCCTGGAAGTCCTCCCACCCAGCTCCAGCCCTGGCGCCCTGGCCCCGGGCCTCCGGGGGTGTGGCGTGGAGGAGGGCCGAGCTCCAGACCCGGGGAGCCGGCATCGGGCTCCCCGAGGGGCACCCCGGCTCCTGGCCCTGCCTCTCAGCTTGACCTTTCCCAGCCGTCTCTGCGCAGGGCGGAGCAGCTGGTGTGTAGGACCCAGGCCCAGGAGCAAGCACTCTGTCCTCCCACTCTGGGGCCCAGAAAGGATCGATTGTTCTGTCCCTGGTGTCCCCGGGCTGCCCCAGGGAGGAGCCCTCCCGGGGCCTGGAGGCGAGGCAGGCAGAATCTGAAGGGGACTCGGCCCCCAGCCCTCCAGGGCCAGTCCACTTGGCTAAGGTCCTTCTGTGCCAGTTGACAAGCTGTTGAGGGCTCTTCACCTGTCTGCCTTCCCGAGCAGAGCCCCCTCCGAGCCCCGCTACCCCTGTGCCCGGGAGCCTCGGTCCCCAGGACGGCAGCGGTAGCATCCGGGGTGCCACCAGGCCCTGGGTGGGGGCGCCTGGTCGTTTCTCTCTGGCAGCAGAGACTGACACCAAAGTCCCCACCGAGCTCCGGACTCGGTGCGAGGCACCCGGGGACCCGGCTCTTCCCGGCGCACAGTTCCCGTGGCCGCTGGCCACGCGTGGAAGACCAAGGCCTCGTCCACCGGGAGCCGGAGGGGAGTTCACTTTGTGTGTGTCCGTGTGGTATTTGGGGCGCACCGAGCCTGGGGAAGGCTCTTCCCAGTTGGTCTGGAATGCAGACTTCGTGGGGTGCCCCGCATCTAACTTGGAGCCAGGGGACAGACGGGCATTCTCGCTCTTCCCGCAGCTGGCTGGAGGCGTGATCCTGGGCGTGGCCCTGTGGCTGCGCCACGACCCGCAGACCACCAGCCTGCTCTACCTGGAACTGGGAGACCGGCCGGCCCCCAGCACCTTCTACGTGGGTGAGTGACGCGGGCGTGAGGGTGGGCGGGGCCCCCAGGCAAGAGGCCGCTGAGGTCTGGGGGTGAGGGGTCCGGGCCTGGGTGGGGCGCCGGGCAGGAGCGGGGAGGGGGACTCCTGGAAGAGGCGGGGTCTGAGGCCGGTGTGGGTCACAGAGTGGTGCTGAGTGGCTGAGCTGCGGGGCGGAGGCCCCGCCGGACCCCGACGGGCAAGGGAGGGTCCGCCGGGCTGGGAGCCGCGGAGATCCTATTTTAACCTGGGTATTTCTGGGAAGGCTCCCGGGCGGAGCTGAAGCAGCCGGAGCCCCCTGGGGAGGGCCGGAGGCGCCGTCTCCTCCTCTCCCACGCAGGCTGCTGCCACACCTCGCGGCCTTATTAGGACGTCTGTGGGGGACTGAGCCGCCCCTCCGTGGAGGCGGGGCCGAGGGAGGGGCCTGGCATGCCCCCTCTCCCCCCTGAGGTCTCCAGTGTTTGGGAGATGTTCTGCCCTTTAAAGGAGGGGCCCCTGGCCCAGAGTGCCCAGCTGGGGCCTGTCCTCCCCCCTCGGCTTGGGCCCCAGGCCCGGCTGCGGAGCGGGGCCCCGACGCTCCCTCTGGGGCTCCGGAGCTCCGGGGCGGCCGAGATGGCTGAGCACCCGGGCTGCCATTCCTCCTCCGGCCCCTGGACAGGCCGGCACGCCTCTGGAGGGCCCCATGGCGGGGACCGCAGGAGCAAGCCTGCCCGGCCTGGGGGCTCATGAGGAAAGATGGGGCGCCCTTCGCCAGCATCCCCATAAACAGACCCGTTAGCGCGGGCTCAGCTCCAAGGGACCGGGGTGGAAGGGGCGCAGCTGAGCCCGGGCCCTCTGAGCCCTTGAGGGGCTTGTCTGTCCCGAACACCCCTTCCCGGCCTTGCTCCTCTCCTGAGGTAGCAGCAGTATTGGGGGTCAGAGGAGTCGAGCAGCCAGGGCCTGTCCCCTCATCCCTGCCATCCCCCGAGCTGGGAGCCGTGTCTGGCACATTCCCCGTCCCCTCTGGGATGACGGGCTGGGTGGCTTTTCAGGGCAGGCGGTTTGGCACCGGCCCTGTGGCGGGGCAGCTTGGAGTCTCCTGGGCTGGGACAGGAGCAGAAGGCGCTCCCCCTGGGGTGGGGCTGGCCGGGGTGAGAGCAGGGCAGGAGGGGCACACTGGCCTCGCGGAGGGCTGCGCCCTGGACCCCCCCCCCCCCCGGGCTGTGCTGGGTGGCACTGGACACATCTCCGGTACCAAGCGCTCACCACGGGTCCAGCTCCAGCAGGCCAGCGGCCTCCCCCGGGCGTGGGGGACGGGGACAGCCCCAGGTGTTGCGCCACTTGGCAGGGGCTGCCGTCCCCGGCTGGCACCAAGTCCTGGCCCACCCCGGGTTGTCCTTCTGGAGCCCCCGTGGCTCCTGGGCCCGGCTGTGGGGAGCAGATGTGGTCCTGTCAAAGGCTCTTTGTCCGGTGCCGGGAAGAGGGCTGAGTTGGCTGACTTGCTTAGCACCCCGGGGGGACTGCGGGGAGCTCTTGGCCTCGGGGGGGCTGAGGGCGGCCCTGGGGTTGGGTGCCGGCCTCCTGTCCTCAGGGAGCCTCTGTGTCCGGGAAGAGCGGTACTCTCGGGCCTGACATCACCTGGGGGAGCCTGAGGGGACCCCAGGAGGCTGTCTCCTCCGGGGGCTGTTTGCAGGGCTGGAGGCGGTTCTGCCCCCCGGAGGGGAGCCACCTGCCAGGTGTCCCCCGTGAGGAGAGCGTCTCCTCGGTCCGCGGAGGCCCCAGGCCCCGTCCATCTCAGAACCTGGCAGGAGTTCCAGCCCTGGCTCCTCTTCCCGGGGGCTGTCGGGGCAGAGGACAATGGGCCTGGTTTTGAGCCGGGAGGCTGGGCTGCCCAGCGGCGTTGTCGTGGAGACGGGGGCGGGCCGGGCCTGCTGCAGGGCTGGGAGGGCTCTGCAGGGACCGGGGCGACCTTGCCCAAGGGATCGAAGGGCCAGGGCTGGCGGGGCCCCTGGGCTGCGGGGCCCCTCGCCCTCAGGGTGGAGCTGCTCGTCCAGCTGGGCCACAGGCACGAGCACAGCTCAAACCCTGGCATCCCCACGGGGGGCGCGCGGGGCACGCAGGGCCGGCTGCCGTGGGGTCGCCCCGCCGCCTGCGGAGACTCACGCAGCTCCTGTGCGCCACGGCCCAGGGGTTCCCCGAGCAGATGTGGGGTGGCCGGGTGTGCACACAGGACGTCCGTGAAGCACGCACGCACACACGCACGCACGCACGGCTGCGTTCCCCGCGCGCGTAGGCACCGCTCAGTCCTCCCAGCGCCGCGGGCTCTCCCGTGTGGTTCTGGGGAACCCGGAGACACAGACCCAGCCTCTCTCAGGCCCCCCACTCACCCTCCGCCTCCCCCCACAGGCATCTACATCCTCATTGCCGTCGGGGCCGTGATGATGTTCGTCGGCTTCCTTGGCTGCTACGGCGCCATCCAGGAGTCCCAGTGCCTGCTGGGGACGGTAAGCTGCGTCTGGGCTTGGGAGGAGACACCAGCCGGCCCGGGCAGGCGCCAGCCCAGACCCGCGGGCCGTGGTCCAGCCCAGCGAGCCTCGCTGGGGCCCTGGACGCCAGAGGTCAGCTGGCCGCCTCAGCACCTTCTCCGCACTCTCACGTCTTTGGTTTTCCTGTTGGTTCATAAATGAAGTCTCTGGTCTGCGGTTGATGGCTATGGTGTGTGGCCTCAAGGCTGAGTTCCAAAGAGGACTCTCCTCTTTCCTTACCAATAGCCATAAATACCCTTGCCACCCCAAGGTCACACCAGCTTCTGGTGGAACCCAGGGCTGGCCGGCTTGGGGCAGGGGGGTGGCGAAGGGAGCCTGCCATTGTACCCAGGTGGGGAAGCGGGCGTGTGCAGGTTCTCTTGTCCTCCTGGGGAGCAGGGGACAGGATCAGGGAAGGTGGGGTTCACTGCTGCTGTAGCCTCAGGACTTGCCACCTGCAGAATCTGCCCTGCCCCGGGCCTTGTCCTTGCTCTGCTCAGGATGTGGGCTGGTGGCTACTCTTAGCTCCCAGTACACCCCTGTTGGCCATGCAGGTCCTTTTCTTAGAGGGCCCCTTGCTGTCCTGGGGGCTCTGTCCACAGCATGTCCCCTCTCTGTCCCCAGTTCTTCACCTGCCTTGTGATCCTCTTTGCCTGTGAAGTGGCTGCTGGGATCTGGGGCTTTGTTAACAAGGACCAGGTAAGCTTGGGGCCCCACAAAACGGCAGGGGTGGGAGCAGCAATCTGCACGGGTTGTGGGGAGTAGATCAGCCCAGCCCGGGGTTTTCAGGGTGCTCTGTGGACCGCTAGGGCTCCGTGGGGAAGGCAGTGCCGGGCCAAGCACGTGGGGAAGCTTCGTGCTCTTGCGGGGGGACGGCCCCTGGCTGCACCCCACCACACTTCTCCCCAGATTGCCAAGGACGTGAAGCAGTTCTACGACCAGGCCCTGCAGCAGGCGGTGGTGGACGATGATGCAAACAATGCCAAGGCTGTGGTGAAGACCTTCCATGAGACGGTGCGGCGGGGCTGGGGAGGCCGTGAGCCCGGGGCTAGGGGTGTGGCGGCCAGGAGCCCGGGGCTGGGGGTGCCTCACCTCTGTGGACCAGGCCTGCTGCAGGCCAGACCTCAGTAGCAGAAAAGGACCCGGCTGGGTGACTGGGTGACGGCTCCCCAGCCCAGGGTCCAGCGGGGGGGGGCGGGCGGGGGCCCCCCGGTTCCTTTGCGGAGGCACGATGGTATGTGTCCTCCGCCGCTCTCTTCTGCCCTGTGGGGCTCGGGGACATTCTCCCCACGTGCGGAGGGCTCACCACAGCCCGCTTGATCTCCACAGCTCAACTGCTGTGGCTCGTCCACGCTGACCACGCTGACCACGTTAGTGCTGAGGAACAACCTGTGTCCCTCAGGCAACAACGCGATCACCAGCATGCTGGAGGTGCCTGGGGCCCAGTGGGGCGGGCAGGGGTTGGGTGGGTGAGCCGCGCAGGGCCCCCCCCAGGGGGACTTGGCCCTGACTGTGTAGCCCAGCACGGAGGCACGGGTGGGGGCGGGGGAAGTCGGTCCGTGTGTCACGCCAGCAACTCTAGGGCGTGCTGACCGACGGTGGCCCGGGCTGCGTGTGTGGGGTTTGTGTTTATTTTTAAACGGGTAGAAGCAGCTAAGCCCTGGGCAAAGGCCCAGCTGCTGCAGGTGGGGGTGGTAGCCAGGGTTCCTCCATGCCTTCATGCCTGAAGCTGGCCCCTGAGCCCCCCCCCCCCCCCCCCGCCTTGGTCATCCCTGCAGGGCGACTGCCACCAGAAGATCGATGAGCTCTTCTCGGGAAAGCTGTACCTCATTGGCATCGCCGCCATCGTTGTGGCCGTCATCATGGTGAGCTTCGCGTTCCCCCACCACCGGGGGCTGCCGCTCCGTGGACCCGGGGCGCTGACCTTCCCCGCCTGCCCCCCCACAGATCTTCGAGATGATACTGAGCATGGTGCTGTGCTGTGGCATCCGGAACAGCTCCGTGTACTGAGCCCCCGCGGGCCCGGTCACAGGGACCCCTGCGGAGCCGACAGAGGGACCGGAGGCCGCCGCGGGCCGCCGCCACCTGTGTATATAATGTTTCCGGTATTACTCTGCTACACTTAGCCTTCTCACTTCCGAGGTTTTGTTTTGTTTGAACTCTCCTGTTAACTTGGGGGCTGTGAGGGTGGAAGCCGGCCGGGGCCCTGGAGACCACGCTGTGCTTCCAGGCTCCCGGGGCTCCGCCTGCTGACCGAGGCCTCTCAAGGCTGCTCGTCCGGAGGTCCGCGTGGCTGAGCTGGGGGCTGTGTCCACCCAATCCGCCCATCCTGTGGGCTGCACAGCCCCCTTCTTTTTAATCCTTGCCCCTCTCCTCCCCCATCCCGAGAGCTGGGTCTGTGAGCAGTCTTATATGCCTTCAATGTACTTGTCCTTTCTAACACGTCACCTTCAGCTGTAATTACATCTTAAACAGTCATTTAATAAAGAAGGAAAAACCAGGCATGCTAACGGGACCGCGTGAGACCTCTTCCTGTGCCAGTGGCATCTAAGACCCCGAGAGAGCCTGGCGTGGGCACGGCTTGGCTTGGGGTTTTGCTCAGGCAGCGTGGGCCCAGAGGGCCTGTGGGCCACGGTAGCTGGGCGGGGCTGGGTCCCGGGAGCTGGTGTCTGGCTCCAAGTCCCTGCCTGGGCCCTGGACTCCGGGCTCGACCTCATTCTCACTTCGGCCGTTGGGATACACTATGCTCAGAGATGGGTGGCAGGGGCGGTGGGCTGCGCAGAGGAGGACCACTGCCCTTGCCCTGGCCATGCCAGGCTGAGTAACTGGGGGGCTATGGGGCTGTTGGGGGAGGGCTGCGGCCCACTGCGGTGAACCTCCAGTGAAGCGGCCCCGGGCCCCCCACTGTTGCTTTCCCCCTGGTCTGGAGTCCCCTGCGCAGCGCTGCGAGCTGCCTCCCCCGTGGGGGCAGGGGTGGTGTTCAAGTGGCCCGGCCTGGGCATCGCACCTGCTCCCCTCCTGGTGGAGGGCTCCCTCCTCCCCGCGCCCCGCGGGCTCTGGCCTGGCCACGGGCCGGGGGGCGCCTTGTGCACCGCGTGGGGGACGGGGGCCGGCCGTGCTTCCCTCCGATCCGGAGAGCGGCCGTGCCACCCGCCGGGCCCAGGCCGCTACCACCGCAGGCCAGGGCGTCCTTCCGGCTGGGCCGCGCGGGTTGCCGGAGGACCGGGGCCCGGCGGGTACCGGCCCGCGCAGGCCGGCTTCCGGTGGGAACCGGAAGTGCCCGAGAGGGTCGCGTCCCGCCGGCGCCACGACTCGCTTCCCGACTCGCGGCTTCCGGCAGGCGGCGCTAAAACCTGGCGAGCCTGCGCAGCGGCAGCCCGGAGCCTTGTGGGAGCGCGGTCCTGGCTCCGCCCCTTCCTCCGTCCTAGGTCAATTCCGGGCGCCGGGACGTGAGGCGGACGCGCGCGTCGCAGGTCCCAGAATGCCTCGGGCGGTCTCTCGGTGCCTTGTGGGAGTTGTAGTTCCGCGGGCCCGGCGGCTTCCGCGCGCGGAGGTCCGGGAACTCGGTTTCCCAGAGGGCCGAGCGCGGGCGGGCGGGCGGGCGGGCGGGGACCGCGGCGCGAGTGCGGCGGGTTCCGGACGCCGCGAGCCCGCCGAGTCCCGGCGGCGAGGAGCCCGGCGCCTCGGCGACCTCGGCACCGGAGCCTGGCAAGTGCCCCGCGCGGCTCCGCGGGCCCGCGGCGGACGCAGGGCGGCGGGAGGGAGGCCCGGCCGCGCCCGGGGCGCCCCGTGCGGGGTCGGGGGAGGCGGGCGGCCCCCGTCCCCGCCGCCGGCTGCTGAGGGTTGCCTCTCTCTCCTCAGCGCCCACCCCGCGCACGGCCGCCCGCCTGCCCGGCCGAGCCGGCGCGCCCGGGCCCCGGTGCTCATGGCCAACGCCGAGGCGGGCCGGGCCGCCCTGGGCCTGGAGGACGACACGCTGCCTTCGGACACCGCGTCCCTCAGCGACTCCGACTCCGACCTCAGCCTGCCGGGAGACGCGGAGGCGGCGGGGCTGTCCCCGCGGGGACCTCCCGGGGAGGCCGAGGAAGACTCGGGCACCGAGGAGCCCGCGGAGCCCCCGTCGCCCCCCGGCCCCGTGCAGCCCTTCCACCTGCGGGGGATGAGCGCCACCTTCTCCCGGCGCAGCCACAGCATCTTTGACCGCCTGGAGGGGGCCGCCCGCAGCCTGCCTCCCCCGGCCCCCCACACCGGCGCGGACGACAGTGTTAGCTTCGAGCAGCCTCCCGCGAGGGGTCTGAGCGGGGCCCTTGGGGGCTCCGGCACCCCGGGGGTGCCCCCTGTCCCGGACTACGTGGCGCACCCCGAGCGCTGGACCAAGTACAGCCTGGAAGATGTGGCCGAGACAAGCGAGCTGGGCAATCGGACTGCTGCCCTGGCCTTCCTGGGTGCTCGCGCCCGGGCAGCCCCCGCAGACTACCCGCCCTCCTTCAACCAGGACCCCTCCAGCAGTGGGGAGGGCAGGGTGGTCTTCACCAAGCCCGCTCGAGCCGAGAGGAAGAGGGTCCTGAGGAAGGAGGGTGCGCTGGGTGCAGGCCGCGAGGGTCCCGTGGAGCTGGCCCACCTGGCAGGGCCTGGGCCGGAGGCTGAAGAGTGGAGCGGCTCCCAGGGGCCGCCAGAGGTAGGGGTGGCATCGGGGGGTGTCCACGCGGGGTCCTCGCCGGGCCCTCCCGGGGTAGAGGCTGTTGGCTTCCATGGCAGCAGGAAGCGGAGCAGAGAGCACTTCCGGAACAGAGGCGGAAGCCTGGAGGACCCAGGGGCTGGGGTGTGAGCCCGGGCGGCCAGCCTGGCCACGCTGCCGTCGCCTGTCCTACCTCTCTGCCTCCCCTGGGGTGCTGCTGCAGGTGGGGAGAGCACCTTCTCAGGAAGGAGCTGGTGAGCTGCCGGTGGGGGGCACCAGCAGTCCTGGTGAGGGCTCCGGGCCTGTGGGGGGGTGTGCCTGGAGTCGCTGGAGCCCTGCTCCTCCCTGGTGCCCCAGTCTGGGAGCAATAAAGGCGTTGGGTCTTCCTCAGGTTCTGTGTATGGGTCTGTTCTCCCTGAGGGCTCTGTCTGCAGCAGTCTTCCACAGCCAGGGACCCTGCCCTATCCAGGCTCTCTCAAGACCCCATCCCTAGGGTTTTCAGTGCACACCTGCCTTCTCACTGATGGGTCTATGCGAAGGACGAGCCTGCGGTTACAGGGCGCCCAGCTTTGCCCTACCTGTGTCCCTGGCGGCCTACGGGACCCCATCGGCCCTGGCCCTGCAGACCACAGGCCTCAGAGGGGGCTGGGCACGTGGAATGTCCTAGGGGTGCACTGCAGGACTTGGCCTGGGCACGGGGGTTCAGGGTGGTGATCCTCGATGGTACCCACGACCCGCATGGCTGGCCGGGTCTGCCCTGCCCTGCCCTCTGCAGCCTGGCTTCGGGCCTGGAGAAGGCCAGGCCACGCGGCCCCCAGGTGTCCTGCTGCGGTGGCAGCTGTCAGGTCCAGTAGGGTGCGCGTGCTGTGGTCTCCTCTGGAAAGTTAAGTGGCACTGTTCCAGTGGAAAGCCAGCGCCCACGGAGGCAGGGGTGGGGCTGGAGCCGGCCAGCTGACTCGTGAGGGTCGTGAAGAACAGAAACCATCACTACGGGAGTTTGAAAGAATGGCCTCTTTATCAGGGGCAGAGGGCGGGGCAGGCTCCGAGGGGCCCCTGTGTCCCGTCTCAGGTCAGGCCGGGTCCAGCTGCTGCGGGAGCTGCCCCGCCAGCGCAGTGCTGCCGTGTGCCTCAGGAGAGGGGGGCTCGTCCTCGGGTGCAGATCCAGGGGGAGGCCCGTGTGTCCCCAGGACAGCCGCTGTCAGTCCTGAGGCTGGCCGGCCCCCGGGGGCCCCCTGCCTCCAGAGGGACTCGCTCCGCGGCCGGCAGGTGCGTGCGGGTTCCCACCGCCGAGGCGCTGAGGGCCTGTGGGAAGGAAGGGGTGCCGTCCAGCGGGGCCAGCGCCAGGGAAAGCCGGGCGAACCCCAGCTGGGCACCTGCACACCCCAGTGGCCCCCAGCGTTGGCGGGAGGCAGGGGGCCGCGGCTGGCATTTGGACCTTGCTTTCTCCCGTAGAGACACTTACCCCAGTGGGTGCCGCCCTGGGCCAGTCTGTCGGCCACGGAGGACAGGAGCAGCGCGCAGTAGTTGGCCTAGAGGGTCGGAGGGAGCGCCGGGCGTGGGGTGGGCCCTTCTGTGTTCCACACCCTCCCTCGGGGCCAGGCATCCGTGTGCGAGGTGAGCGCACGGAGGCCTTGCTGGGCCAGCCCTGGGAGGGCGCTGTTCACAGGCGCTGGCCGTTGCCACCCTGGCCCTGTGCACGGGGCCCTCCACATGGCGCTGTCAGGCCCTGTAGGACTGGGGGGCGGGGGGCGGGGAAGGGGGGGCTGCCCCCGGAAGGGCAGGGATACCCGTTCACCGACTTGCCTGTGACTCCAGATGTTTGATGCGCTTTTCTTGCTCTCTCAGCCCCCCGAGGTACTTGGCAACCAAGTCCACTCTGCGGAGAGGCAGTGGGAGCCACGGGTTAGGCGGCCGTCTCCCCATGGGGGTGCCACCCACCCCCAGGCCTCCGCGTGCCCGCGCCCATTGCCTCGACACCCTTTTTCTCTTCTCATTTAGGGCTGGTGAACCCGGGGCTCCTTAGGACACGGCTGGTCTGTGGGCACAGAGACCGCGTGCCCCTTGGCGGGGCCTCCCTCCTGCCTGGGGCACGGGCCCCCCCTTCCCCGGAGGAGGGACACGGGCAGGAGCAGGGCCCCTGGAGTGAGGTCTAGGGGTGGGCGTCTTGGCATCTGGGAAGAAAGGAGGAGCCCTTAGCAGGTAGAGAATGCCATGGGTGTACCCCCCTAACTTCAGGGCGGGCGAGGCCTTGGGAGAGCCTCCCTCCCCACCCCAAGAAGAGGCTGGGCTACTGGGCCCTGAACCCAGCCGTGGTGCTGCCCCTTGCGGCTTCAGATCCCTCGCCTGGAGTGCAGGCCTCGCCCAGCCTTCAGGCAGCTCCCCCCCCCACCTGTGAAAGGGACTGGCTGCCCCTGAGATGCCCAAGCGGGACCAGACCTAGTTGGGCGCTCACCGCACAGAGGGCAGCCCATGGCCGCAGAGGGTAACCAGCTTCACACAGGGCTCCACCCGCCTGGGAGGCATGGCTCCTCCCCCAGGTGCCGGCGGGGGGGGGGCGGCGGTGCTGCCACACTGATCTAGCTCCGAGCCCCAAGCCCCCCCCCCCACGCCCTGTCCGCTGCCCTCCCCGTGTGGCACCTGTGGGCGGTTTTCCGGAGCACCTCCCCCTCGCTGTCCCGCCGCCTCTTCTCCACCTTGCTCAGGAAGTTCTCCTTCTGAACCGTCTCCCAGGTGACGACCTTCTGGTCCAGGGGGTCAGGCAAGTCTCTCTCTTGGGGGGCAGGGAGGGGACAGAGTCAAGCCTCACTAGAGCTGAAAGGGCCTGGAGGGCAAAAGCCAGGCCGGGCGTGGGGCAGATAGGCAGGCGGGGCTGCGTGGGGCCTCAGCAGCAAGGCCAGGCCAGGCCCGTGTCGTCTGTTCTGGGCCCAGGGGCCCGGGCAGCCTCACCTAGGTGCTCCCGCTTGTGCTGGGCCACTCTCCTGAAGACCCGCTTGAGCACCAGGCTCAGGTGGCTGAGGAGGATGAAGGGGGGGGCCAGGGCGGGGCGCCCATGGTACTCCACGATGAGGTGGTAGCGCTGGAACTTCCAGAACATGTCTGCGTTGCCCTGCACCACCTGGAACGTGTAGCTGTGGGAGGGGAGGTGCGGCCAGGGTCACGTCCAACAGGCCCGGGCCCCGGCAGCGGGGCCGGGGGCAGCCAGTGGGGGGGCGGGGCGGGGCACCTGAACATGGCGATGAGCAGGTTCATGAGCAGCACGTTGGTGACCAGCAGGAAGGTGACCAGCAGGAGGATGACCAGCCAGTTGGCATAGAGGTTGGGGCAGGAGGGCGAGCCCTCCCGCAGCAGGGGTGGGCAGAGCAGTTGACCCGGGCCTCTGCAAGGTGAGCAGCGTGTCAGGCCGGGAAGCACGGCCAGAGCGGAGGCCACCGGGCACAGGTGCCCCCATCTGCACCCCGTCCTCTGCGTGCCGAAGCCGCGTTGCAGAAGCCCCAGCCTGGAAAGCCAGAGAGAGGCAGTCCAGCGCTGGCCGGCACCTCCCGCCTTGGGGGCAGCGCCGAGGCCATGAGGAGGGGAAGGTGCCTGTCATTACAGGAGCTAATTCCCCACTCCCCCCGGTAAGGGGGGCTGTAGCCTGTCCCCTCCCCCAGCAAGGGGGGCTATAAGCTGTCCCCCACCCCAGCAAGGGGGGCTGTAGCCTGTCCCCTCCCCCAGCAAGGGGGGCTGTAAGCTGTCCCCCACCCCAGCAAGGGAGGCTGTAGGCTGTCCCCCCAGCAAGGGGGGCTGTAGGTGGTCCCCCCAGCAAGGAGGGCTCTAGGCTGTCCCCACCCCAGCAAGGGGGGCTGTAGCCTGTCCCCTCCCCCAGCAAGGGGGGCTGTAGGCTGTCCCCCACCCCAGCAAGGGAGGCTATAGGCTATCCTCCCAGCAAGGGGGCTGTAGGATGTCCCCCCCCCCCCCAGCCCACGCTGGGTAGTCTACAGCTCCCCAGGGCCCACAGGGGGCACCAAAGCCTGCTCTAGGCCACTGTGGCCTGAAGATTCTCCCTTTGCCAGTGCAGGCTGGAGCTGGCAGGCTAAGCTCCAGCGTGCCTGAGGGGGGCTAGCCCGCCGCTCCAGCCCCTCATCTGCTGTCTCTGCAGTCTCCAATTAACCATTCAGAAACCGGAAGTGGAACTGTGGCTCAAAGTGGTAGAGCACCTGCCTTGAGCAAAAGAGCTCAGGGACAGCAGTGTCCAGGCCTTGAGTTCAAGCCCCTTGATGAAAGTACACACACATACACACACACACACACACACACACACAGAGATCTGAAAAGATATCATTAGGCCAGGCTGGACACAAAATACCCCTGGGGCCAAGCTCCAGCAAGAAGGGGGAACACCAGGCCTTGGGACCTGTAGCTGGGAAAAGGCAGCCTGAGGCTCGAGTTTCCCTCTCGACACAGTCATGCTAGAGACAAGGCTGCACTGAGAGTGGCCCGGGGTTGACCCCATGGGGCACGGCATGGGCAAGGTCACTGTGAGCTATGGCCACAGATGTGGCATCCATGGTGGTCCTGCAGGGCTTGGGGCAGCTTGGGTTTATCTGTGGCCCTCCGGCGTCTGCAGGTGGCACATGCCCTGTGCAGGCAAAGAGGCTGGACTAGAGCTGGCCCTGCCCACGGGGAGGGTGTGTGACGGTGTGGCCAGCAGAGGGCGCCCTCAGCCCTGCTCTGGCCATCTAGAGAGCCCTAGAGGGCTAGGGGAGGGGGAGAGCAGGCGGAGTCCGGTTAGACCTATGGTGCCCAGGATGAGCAGAAGCGCCAGAGACACAGCAGGGGGGGGACTAAGAAAACAACTTTGGAAATGGCCTGGGGACATTAAGGGGTCATTCCCAGCCCCCCTCCCTGGGGGCCTGTGCTTGCTGTGGTCTCACTGCCATTTGCTGACCAAGATTGATCACATCTCCACGACTGGCCTGGCCTCGGGAATACAGGATGGCCGGGCTCAGGCCTTGATGGCCCACAAGCCAGGGGGGGCCCAATCCCCAACCCCAGACAGAGAAAATGACCCCTGTGCACCCACTCCATGCCCCGTTCCCCTCAGGGTATCCCTGAGCCCTGACTCTGCTCATCTTGCCTGAAGAGCTAGGACTCTGCTTGTGGAAGCCCAGTGACCACAGGGACCTGCATGGGACCTTGGTCTGGCCGCAGGGGTCCCTCCCTGCACCCCTGTTCCGCATGCCCACGTGACATGAGGAAGCTCCCAGGGTCTCTACCAGCCCCTGCTGGGTACAGGACCTGGCTGAGAGACACCCCTGTCACATGGGCCACAGCCCTGCACACTGGCTGTGCCATCAGCAGAAGCAAGGGTGTGATCAAGAATGGTGTGGAACACTGCCTTATTATGTAACTGTACCCCTTTTGCACAACACCTTGTCAATTTTTTTTAATTAATACATAATTAAAAAAAAAAGAATGGTGTGGAGCCTAGCACCAGTGGTCCAGGCCTGAAATCTTAGCTGATCAGGGGAATAAGATCTGAGGATCAAGGTTCAAGGCCAACGTGGGCAAGAAAGTCTATGAGACTCTGGTTCATCTCCAATTAACCAGAAAAAAAAAAAGATATAGAGCTGTGGCTCAAGTGGTATAGGGCCAGTCTTGAATGAAAAAGCTCAGGGACAATGTCCAGGCCCTGAGTTCAGACCTCAATAACCATCATATACGCACGCACACGTGCACACACAGTATATGGTGTGAGGCCTCTGGCAGGTGGCAGGTCAGTCCTCACCCACAGGGCTGTCTTATCACCAAACAGCCCCTCTGCGCTCATGCCTGTCCTCTGCCCCTCACAGACCACGCCAGTGCTCCGCTGGGCCCTTGGCCCTCCTAGCTAGGGCCCCACCGTCCCCAGCCAGAGCGAGGCTGGGGCTCAGTGATGGAGCAGATTCTGACTCCCATGTGGGCCTGATTGCAGGTGTGCAGGACACGGCCTGGCCTCAGCTGCCCCAGCCAGGGCCCCCACGGCCCAGCAGGTCCCTCCGTAGAGGCACACATCCTGGGGCAGTAACCCGGGACCGCGCTGGCTGCCCTGGGGGTGGGACCCCCACCGGCCAGGCACACACCGTCAATTTCATCCAGTGGGATCTGCCCAAAGATCTGCAGGTAGGGCCGGTAGAGCACTCGGCGGAAAATCCACTCGAGACGGCCGTCCTGGGGGTGCAGCAGCGCCTGGGTGGTGACCCCGTAGGCCACGAGCCACACGCTCAGGAAGAAGAGGAAGAAGAAGACATCCTTCATCTGCAGGAGAGGGGTCACCAGTGCCTGAGCTGCAGGGTTGCACCGCCCATTCTACAGGGGCCACGCCCACCGGAGTCAGGGGTCTCACCACGTGCTCACCAGCGGCCACGCCCACCACAGCCGTAGGGTCTCACCACGTGCCGGCCAGAGGCCACGCCCACCACAGCCCAGGGGTCTCACCACGTGCTCGCCAGAGGCCACGCCCACCACAGCCCAGGGGTCTCACCACGTGCTCGCCAGAGGCCACGCCCACCACAGCCGAGGGGTCTCACCATGCGCTCCACGATGATGATCTTGGGGCCCAGCTGCTTGTGAATGGCGAAGATGTGGATGAGCCGAAGTGTGAAGACCATGAAGTCGATGGCGAGGACTGTGCGGCCGGCCTCGAACACAGAGGGCAGCATCCTGCAAAGGGGTCAAAGGCAGGCGCCAGGGTCACGCCAGGATCTCGGCGGCCCCAGGGGCTGTGGGGTCTCGGGCACCAGACCTGCAGGTGACGCCCACGATGAACAGGAAGATGGCCACCATGTCGCACTTGTTCCAGTTGTCTTCCACATACAGAGTGAACTTCTTCACCAAGTGTGTGTCCTCGTCCGTGAAGAAGCCCTGACGCGTGTGCGGGGGTGTGGGGGGGAGAGAGGGTGTGACTGCTGCCCGGCCCACCAGGTGGAGCAGGCCCTGCCTCCAGCATGAGGGGAAAGGCTGTGACGTCTGCCCCCCCCCACCCCAGGGATCTGCAAGGATCAGTTCACCATTGTAAACCAGGGTCCCCCTAGGCCAGCACCAGGGCTGGATTGAAGCTATTCCAGGGCTGAGCTGGGGATCTGAGGTTGTAGGCTGGAGTGTGCCCAGTGCATGTAGCTCACGCCTGTAATCCTGGCTACTCAGGAGGCTGGGATCTGAGGATCCCGGGGATGGGGGCGGGGGGCGGGGAGTCAGCCTAGCTTGGGCAAACCTGAGAGACTCTTATCTCCAATTAGCCAGCAGACAGCCAGAAGTAGAGCTGTGGCTCAAGTGCTAAAGCAAGTAGCCTTGAGCAAGAACACTCAGGGACAGCACCCAGGCCCTGAGTTCAAGCCCCAAGACTGGCATAAGTGAATAAATAAATACATTTTTAAAGGGCTGGAATGTGGCTCAAGTAGTTAGAACATCTGCCTAGCATGTTCAAGGCCCCGAGTTCAAGCCTCAGTACTGAAGATACAAAACAAAGCACACAGAAACAAGCAAGGTCAATCTGGACTTGGGATCGGTTTCTACGGCGCCCCTGGGCTCAGGCAGCGATCCCCCACTGCGAGATGAGTCTGGGGGTGTTTCCCTGCCTCCCTCAGTCAGGACCTGGATTCCGGGCTCAGGAGGACGGGGAGGCGGGAGGCCCCACCGTGGTTTTGTTGAGCGGAGAAGGCCCGGCCCAGCGGGCCCCGAGCCGCAGAGCCCCGGGCCTGGCCGCTCACCTGCCGCGTCTCCTCCAGCACCAGCGTGAAGACCCAGAAGTAGAGGACGACCTCAGGCCCCGCCGGCCCCCGCGCGGCCGGCCTGAAGTCCACCAGCAGGACGTAGGCGAACAGGAAGAGGAAGGCGAAGTACATCACCACGTTCCCCAAGAACACCGTCACCGGGGCGCCCCAGAACTTCCGCCAGCGTGTGAGCAGGAAGGCGGCGCGCGGGCCCCGGCTGCCGAGCGGGCCGGGCCCCTCCAGCACCCCGCGCCTGGCCGAAAGCGGCCGAGCCGTGAGGGGCCGAGGCCTGCTCCCGGCCCCCCAGCCTCGGGCCGGGCCCCACCTCCGCCTCCTGCCACTGCCGCCGCAGGGCCCCCCCCCCCCCCGCCCCTTACTGGCCGCCTGGGCTGTACAGCAGGGTCTTCTCCGTGTCCAGACTATCCAGCTCCTGCAGGTCCTCCGGGCCCGGCCTCGGTGGGACGTCCGTGCTGCGGCACAGAGACACTCAGGCCCGAGGACAAGGACTCGGGCACCCCGGGGGGCCCCGCCCGCCCGCTGGCCACCCAGCCCACCTGAAGGTGATAAGGTTGGTGTAGATGAGGGCGGGGCAGGCGAAGGCGCCCAGCAGCCGCAGGATGGGTGTGGCCGTGGCCATGTCTCCCCACCAGATCTTGGTCAGGAAGGCCTGGAGGAAAGGCGCCTGCGCTCGCAGCCCCCCTCGGCGCCCTGGGTGGGGGGCAGGAGGGAGGGCACGCCCACGGGAGCACGGCTTCTCCCGCCGCCGGGAACTCTGCATCCGTGTGGATACACGCATGCATGGGTGTGCATGCACAAGGCACCCACGTGTGTGTGGGGGGGGCTCGGGTCTCGCTGCCTCTGGAACCGTGTGCAACGCGCATGTGTATCAATGGCTGCACATGCATGTGCATGCTCGCACACGTGTGTCTGTGTGTGAGGGGGTGGCTGTGTACACATGCGTCCCGTGTGCACGTGCTTGTGTGTCCTGGAGTGGACCGTGCGGCCTCACATTCTTGGTGTTTGTGTGCTCAAGGCTGGTGTGCTACCACTTGAACCACAGCTCCATCTCCAACTTGTTGCTGATGGACTGGAGAGAAGAGCCTTACAGATTGTGCTGCCCAGGCTGGCTTTGAACCTCAGTCGTCAGGTTACAGGCCTGAGCGCTGCGGTCCGGCCTTGTGCAGTTCCGGGAGGAGCCTGAAGGCTCTGCCTGGCGAAGGCACTTGCCCTGGGGCGGGCGAGACACGTTTCCCCCGCAGAGGGCGCCGGAGCCCAGCTGTCCCCTGGGTGGCGGTGACGTGGCTAGGGATCTGCAGCCGGAGGCTTGTCTGCGCCCGGGGTCACCTGGGCCCCGCCCGCTGCCCACCTCCTGTGTGTCAGGGGTCACCCGGCCCCGCCCGCTGCCCCCCTCCTGTGTGTCAGGGGTCACCCGGCCCCGCCCGCTGCCCCCCTCCCGGGTGGGCCGAGGCCCGCCAGCCGCTCACCTGCACGCCGTCATGGGCGAAGAAGGCCCTGGCGTCGGCCTCGGCGGCCAGGTGCAGGCAGGTGGTGCGGCCCCAGCCGCGGTTCCGGCGCACCAGCAGGGCGAAGGCGCGGTCCTCGCTGTTGCTGTAGCACTCCGAGAAGAGGTCTGCGGGGCCCGGCGGTGGGGCGGGGCTGACGCCGGCGCACAGCCCCCCACCTCCGCCCACGCTCCGCCCCGTGGGGTGCCCCGCATCATCGCCCCCCCCCGTGTCCCCCGGAGCCTCGGCCCCCTCTCCACGCAGGTGGCCTCCCCGGCCCATCCCCGCGTGCAGCCCGGGCTGTGGACGCGGCGGCCGTCCCCACCACCTGTCTTCTGTTAGGACTCGGGGGCGGCTCCTCCCTGCAGCGAGAAGAGCTGCCTGGTCCACAGAGACGGCTGCTGTCGCCGGGAGGGCACCCCACGCCGCCCCCCTCCTGCGGCTCACCCAGGGCCAGCTGCTCGTACTTGGCCTCACGCATGGCCTGGGCCACCTGGGCCTCCGTCTCCAGGTGGGACATCTCCTTGACGATCTTGCAGGCAGCCAGAGCCGCGGCCACGCCCTCCCTGCCCTGGGAGTCAGGGTCTCAGGAGGTGCCCCCCCGGCCCCCGGCCTCCCCCTCAGGTCCCGCCCTGGGAGTCAGGGTCTCAGGAGGTGCCCCCCCGGCCCCCGGCCTCCCCCTCAGGCCCCGCCCTGGGAGTCAGGGTCTCAGGAGGTGCCCCCCCGGCCCCCGGCCTCCCCCTCAGGCCCCGCCCTGGGAGTCAGGGTCTCAGGAGGTGCCCCCCGGCCCCCCAGGCCCCCAGCCTCCCCCTCAGGCCCCGCCCTGGGAGTCAGGGTCTCAGGAGGTGCCCCCCGGCCCCCCAGGCCCCCAGCCTCCCCCTCAGGCCCCGCCCTGGGAGTCAGGGTCTCAGGAGGTGCCCCACCCAGCCCCCCAGGCCCCCCCGGCCCCCGGCCTCCCCCTCAGGCCCCGCCCTGGGAGTCAGGGTCTCAGGAGGTGCCCCCCCAGCCCCCCAGGTCCTCCAGGCCCCCGGCCTCCCCCTCAGGCCCCGCCCTGGGAGTCAGGGTCTCAGGAGGCGCCCCCCAGCCCCCCAGGTCCTCCAGGCCCCCAGCCTCCCCCTCAGGCCCTGCCCTGGGAGTCAGGGTCTCAGGAGGTGCCCCCCCAGCCCCCCAGGTCCTCCAGGCCCCCAGCCTCCCCCTCAGGCCCCGCCCTGGGAGTCAGGGTCTCAGGAGGTGCCCCCCCCGGCCCCCGGCCTCCCCCTCAGGCCCCGCCCTGGGAGTCAGGGTCTCAGGAGGTGCCCCACCGGCCCCCCCCGGCCCCCGGCCTCCCCCTCAGGTCCCGCCCTGGGAGTCAGGGTCTCAGGAGGTGCCGCCCCCAGCCCCCCCGGCCCCCCAGGCCCCCGGCCTCCCCCTCAGGCCCGGCCCTGGGAGTCAGGGTCTCAGGAGGTGCCCCCCCCGGCCCCCCAGGCCCCCAGCCTCCCCCTCAGGCCCTGCCCTGGGAGTCAGGGTCTCAGGAGGTGCCCCCCCAGCCCCCCAGGTCCTCCAGGCCCCCGGCCTCCCCCTCAGGCCCCGCCCTGGGAGTCAGGGTCTCAGGAGGCGCCCCCCCAGCCCCCCAGGTCCTCCAGGCCCCCAGCCTCCCCCTCAGGCCCCGCCCTGGGAGTCAGGGTCTCAGGAGGTGCCCCCCCCCCGGCCCCCCCAGGCCCGGCCCTGGCGACGCGGCAGACACCCACCATGGCCCAGAAGTAGGTGGCCATCTCGTGGCGGTTCTGCAGCACGGCCCACAGGAACAGGTCCCTCCAGGGGTCCTCGCTCTTCTGGGTGAGGTCCAGCAGCCACTTCTGGCCCGGGGGGCGCCTGGCGGGCCCCTTCTCCTGAGGCGCGGACGTGGCCCTCAGCCCCCGCCGGCCCCCGCCCGGCCCCCGCCCGGCCCCCGCCCCGCCCCGCGGCCCGGCCCGCTCACCGCCGCCCCGCCCCCCGCCCCGCCCCCGCCCCGCCCCCGCCCCCGCCCCGCGGCCCGGCCCGCTCACCGCCGCCCCGCCCCCGCCCCGCCCCCGCCCCGCCCCCGCCCCGCCCCCGCCCCGCCCCCGCCCCGCCCCGCGGCCCGGCCCGGCCCCCGCCCCGCCCCGCGGCCCGGCCCGCTCACCGCCGCCCCGCCCCCGCCCCGCCCCCGCCCCGCCCCCGCCCCCGCCCCGCGGCCCGGCCCGCTCACCGCCGCCCCGCCCCCGCCCCGCCCCCGCCCCGCCCCCGCCCCGCCCCCGCCCCCGCCCGGCCCCCGCCCCGCCCCGCGGCCCGGCCCGCTCACCGCCGCCCGCCGGTCCTGGTAGAGGCCGCGGCAGGCGTCCTGCAGGAAGTCCTTGAGCAGCCGGGACACCTCGTGCAGGGAGAAGGCGGGCGGCCCCGCGGACGGCTCCGCGGCCTGCTGCGCGCCCAGGCCGGCCAGCGTCAGCCGCCCTTCCTCGTGCTTGCGCTGCAGCAGGCTGAAGAGCAGGCTTTTGGGGGACACAGAGCGGTAGAGCTGCTGCAGCCGCCCGTAGGTCAGGAAGTCGGCCATGTCGGCACCGCTGTCCACGAAGAGGCTCACGAACTCCGGCTTGTTGCTGACCAGGGCGTCCATCATCACCTCCTCCAGGTCGCGGGACTGGACTCGCCCACCAGAGCAGAAAGAGCGGACGGTGAGCGGACGGGCAGGGGGGGCTGGGGGGTGGGGGGCTCTCCTTGGGGTGCGCCAGCTTCTGCCCTGAGCTGGTTTGCGGGCAGGTCAGGGAGGGCACCACGTTTCTGCTCCTGACCCTGGGGCGTGGGCTCCAGAGCAACCCGGCCTGTCCTTCAGGGTGCCGGCCTCATCTCCACCTGCACCCCGGGGGCTGGGCAGCGCGCCTCCACCCTGGCTTCCCGGGCCATCTGCGCAGTCTCTGCCCCGTGGTGGCCAGAGCCAGGCCCGGGAGCCCCCACCTTCCACTCCACGTCCCCGCTGAAGATCTCGCTCCTGGCGATGTCCACGCGGTCCCAGGCCACGGCCAGCTTGAGCTCGTCCAGGAAGTCCTGGGCCTCTTGGCTGTGGCTCTTGCAGGCTGTGCGCAGAGCGGGGGCGGATGAGGGGCCAGGGGCGGTGTCCTGGGCCTCCTCCTGGAGAGAGCCGCCCCCCTCCCAGAGGCCCTTCCTGGAGGGGAGTCCGTCCACGCGTGCCCCCAGCCCTCCCCATCCTGTGCCCCACAGTGCACTCGTCTCCCAGGGAAAGCACGGCCCCCGCCGAGGCGCGGGGCCCAGGCTGAGGGCCGAGGGGAGCGGTGACCCCGCTGGGCAGGGCTGGGGGCACAGCTCAGCGAAGGAAGAGACGCGCGAGGCACCCCGACTCCCCCTGAGTGGAATGTCCCCCAACCCACTGTGTGTGTGAGAGAGAGAGAGTCGCTGTGTGGGGCCCAGTCCCGGGGGGCCCCCGCCCTGAGGGCGGCCGACATGCGTGGCCCCCCTTTCGGGTGGATGGAAACGTGGAACAGGCGACAGTCACGCCGCAACCCTTACACACACATTCACACCGGGGCAAACGTGCGCACCGGGACGCGTGCGCAGAGCCACGGCGGCCGGGAGCTTCCTCCTCCTCCCCGCGCCCCCCCCCCCGCCACAGGCTCCCCCCCGCCGCCCGCTCCTCCCCGCCGCCCGCTCGCCCCCCCCCAGGCTCACCCTTCACCAGGGCCTTGAGGATGACCGTGTCCAGGCCCTCGGAGCCCTCCTGCTCGAAGTCGTACACGGTGAGCAGCTGGGGGTGCGAGGCGATGCCTTGCAGCTGGGGGCACCGGAGGAGACGCTGAGGGCCCCAGCTCGGGACCCCAGAGGGGCAGCGGCCGCCCGCACCCCCGCCCAGCCCAGGTCTGACCAGAACTACCCAACGACAGAGGGGCTGGCCGTCCCGTCCCTGCGCCCCAGTGGGAGGAGCCCGGGGGCCTGCCGGGGGAGGGGGAGGGCAGTGAGGGCAGAGACTGCCCCCCCACGCCCCCAGGATGTCCACAAGGACCAGGCCAGCCCAGGAGGAGCCCCCCGCCCCTCAGGAGTGCGTACCAGCTTGGTCCAGTGCAGAATGGCTTCCCAGGAGAAGCAGTCACTGGGGAACTTCTCCTGAAACTGCTTCTCCACCATCTGGGGCACCAGCAGGTGGGGCTGGGTCACCAGGGCCGCCAGCACGTCGGCGATGCCCCCGGAGCCCGCCACGATCAGCCACGGGGTGGCGTGCTCCAGCGCCCTGGAAAGCCTCTGGGGTGGAGGGGGCCGGGGGGGCTGAGTGCCCATGTGGGGGCCTCCCGCTCCTCCCTTCCCTCTTGGGGGGGCTGGGGCCCCACCGTGTCCTCCAGGAGGCCCTGGGCAGCCAGAGCCCACCCGCCTTCCCGGCTCCTACCTCCAGGGTGCTGGGGTCTCCATTGACCAGAAGGCAAAGAACTGGGATCTCGATGCTGCCCGTGCCTGTGGGTAAGCAGCCTCTGAGCCACCGCCAGACGCTCAGAACCGGGGGGGGGGGCAGCAAGGGACCCCCCTCACGAGGAGGGGTCACCACCCACACCCCAGACCCCTGGGCTGCCCGGCTGCGCACACACGCTGCAAAGGTGCCTGCCTGCCTGCCTGCCTTCCTTCCTTCCTTCCTTCCTTCCTTCCTTCCTCCCTCCCTCTCTCCCTCTCTTCTTTCCTCCTCCCTCCCTCCCTCCTTCCCTCCCTCCCTCCCTCTCTTCTTTCCTCCCTCCCTCCCTCCCTCCCTCCCTCCCTCCCTCCCTTCCTTCCTCCCTCCCTCCCTCCCTGCCTTCTTCCCTGCCTTCCTTCCTTCTTCCCTCCCTCCCTCCCTGCCTTCCTCCCTGCCTTCCTTCCTTTCTCCCTCCCTCCCTGCCTTCCTTCCTTCTTCCCTCCCTCCCTCCCTGCCTTCCTCCCTGCCTTCCTTTCTCCCTCCCTCCCTGCCTCCCTCCCTCCCTCCCTCTCTTCCTCCTTCCCTCCCTCCCTCCCTCCCTCCCTGCCTTCCCTCCCTCCCTCCCTCCCTCCCTGCCTCCCTCCCTGCCTTCCTTCCCTGACAGTCCTGGGGCTTACCCTCAGGGCCTGAGCACTCTCCCTGGGCTTTTGTGCTCAGGCCTAGTGCCCTCCACTTCTGGCTTTCGTTTGTTTTCCTTTCTTGTCTTTTTAAGGTGGTTATTATAAAGCGACACGCAGTGTGGTTACAGTGCCCCCCGCCCAGGCTGGCTTCCCGCTGTGATCGTCAGATCTCAGCCTCGGAGCCGCCAGTCCCGCAGGTGTCGCGGACGCCCAGCCGCTGCTTTCATTGCGAGCCCGCGCTCCATCGGCCTCAGCAAGCATCTACATGTTTTGCCCGCTGGAACTTTACATTCTCGGTGCACGTTTGACTCCATCGTGAATTTCTTTACAAATACAACTCCCATGCCGGTGTTTCCTGGTACACCCGTCCACCCATCCTCCCAACCCCCAGCCACCCCCCCATCCCCCCACTGCCCACGCTGCCCCCTGGTGGCAGAGGCCCGGGTGACTGCCCGTGACCCGCTGCAGATCTGACGGATCCGGCTTGCTGGGCCCCCGGCCCCCAGGCCCTGCCCTCCCCTCCCGGTCCTGTCTCCTCCTCCCCTCCCTTGCCTGCTCCCCTGTCCAGAGCCCCCCCCCCGTGGCCCCCGGCCGGCGGGGTGGGCCTCACCCCCGTAGCCCGTCCTCTGCTGGGAGATGTGCCGCTCCAGCCGCAGCCGCAGCTCGGCCAGCGCCTCGTCCCCCGACTGGGCGGCCGCCGGCTCCACCAGGACGAAGTGGGAGAGGTTGCTGTCCAGGGCGCAGAGGGAGCCCTGGCCGCCGCCGTCGTCGGGGGGGTAGCGGACAGGGGCGTCCTCCTGCAGGGGGAGGCCGGGGCGGGGGAGGCAGGGCCCTCAGGACACGGGGCCCACGGCCGTGGTCCCCCCACCCCTCAGGCCGGGGGAGGCCGGGCTCCAGGGCCTCCTTTGGCGGCTGGGGCCGGGGACGCCCCTCCTTCCGGACGCTTCTGGGCTGCGGTCCAGCTCCACCCCCGCGGAGGGCGCCCAGAGTCCCGCAGGCCTGCGCCCACATCCCGGGCCACGCCGCCCCCTGCCGGTGGCACGGCGCCCCGCGGCCCGCCCGAGACCCCAGGCCCGCCCCTCTCCTCCCCGCGCCCCCCCCCCCCCCCGTGCCGCAAGCCGGCCGCCCACCGCTCACCTGGCCGCCTTCCAACAGCTGGCGGTGCAGCACGCGGCCCAGCGCGGCCATGCCGACGGCCACCACGCGCACCCCGACGGACGTGCTGGCCAGCGAGTGGTCGCGCACCCGCCTGCCCGACGTGCCGGGCCAGCCCCACGCGGAGGGCGCTCGTCAGGATCCAGGCGCCTGCGGGGCGGGCGGGGGGGGGCTGGTGCCTCGCGGCCCCACGTTCTCCCCAGCCGGCGGGTGCGTGCTGGGGGAGGGGGGCTCCCCGCTGCGGGGAGGGGGGCTCCCCGCGGGGTCCCCGCTCTGCCTGGCGGCTGAGCTCTCCCAGGAGCCCGACGACAGAACCCACGCCTGCGTGTGTGTGTGTGTGCCGGCCCCGAGGCCTGAACTCAGGACCTGGGTGCCGAGTGCCGTCCCTGAGCGCGGTCACCTGTGGCTGGTGCGCTACCACCGGGGCCACAGCTCCGCGTCGGCCTTTTAGTTGATGAATGGGAGAGTGGGGCTTGAGGGACTTCGCTGCCCTGGTGGGCTTCGAGCTGTGATCCTCGGATCTCAGCCTCCTGGGCAGCTAGGATTACAGGTGCGAGCCACCAGCATTTGGCCGGATCTTTCTTCCTTCCCTCCCTCCCTCCCTCCCTGCCTCCCTCCCTCCCTCCCTCCCTCCCCCCCCTCCTCCCTCCCTCCCTCCCTGCCTTCCTTCCCGTCTTTCTTTTTGTTCTGTAGTGCTTGCGCCATGCCAGGCACGCACTCTACCACTTCAGCCACAAACCCAGCCTTTTTTTGACTTTCATTTTGTCTTGGAGGTGGAGTCTCTCGGTAGATTTTGCCCCCCCTACTGGCTCGGGCCGCACGGAGCTTCGAACTCCCGACCCCCCCCCCGCCTCCCCCTCGGGACTGGCTGGGATGACGGGCTCCTGGCGCCACAGTGGCTTCTCCTGTCCCTCACGACCATCGCTTCGGCAGCGAAGGATCTGGAACCCCCCAGTCCTCCCGCTGGGTTTCTGCGGGCAGAGCCGGCCTCCCAATGAAGCCGGGTCGCTCGGCTTGGAGCCCAGTACTCTCAGGATTTGCTTTCCAAGGAAGGCGTGGGCCCTTGGGGCCCCGGGTCCCGGGGTACCGCCATGCAGGGCACGGGGCGCGGGGTGCCCGCCTCTCGGGGGGGGGGAGCCCCACCTGTGCTCTGAGCCGCCTTCACCAGCTCCTTCCGCAGGACGTCCCGCAGCCAGGGCTTGGGGGCGCAGGGCCGCTCCTCCCCCACCAGCGACACCACCAGGGTGGGGGCCGGCAGGTGCCACTCCCGGAGCAGCAGGTCGAAGAGTGCAGAGGAGGCCACGCTGCTCGGCACCTTCACGAACTGGGGGGCGCGGGGGCGGCGGCTCAGAGCGCGGGCACCGCCGGGGGGGGCGGGGTCCTGGACACGGGGTGCCCGGGGCGCAGGGTGGCGGCGGGGTGCTGTGGGGGGGTCCCTGGGACCCTGCCTGGAGCACGGGGGGTCCTGCCCGCGGTTTGGGGCGGGGCAGGCGGGGCCCCACACCTTCCAGACCGCCTGGGTGGGCTTGGGGGTTCCAATCACCCCTGGAGGGGAGGAGGCAGCAGACAGGCCCCCGGCCCCGAGGTTCCGCCGCCCGCAGGGCCCGGGGGAGCCAGCGCCAGCCCGGTCCAGCAGGGGAGGAGGGGGGCCGCGGGCCGCCGGGCCTACCTTGCCTCTCTTCTTCCTAGAGCCTCCGAAGTCCACCTCCCCGCGGCACAGGCCGGGCGCCCGCCGGGCTCCGGCCTCCGGGGGGCCTCCGGGGCAGGAGGCCTTGGCTGGCCTGCATGGCGCTGTCTCTGGGGGACACAGAGGCGCGCGATGGCCAGGTCACCCCCCCTCCTTAGAGGCGTGGCAGCCGCCACACCGGAAGGCCCCCAGCCCAGCCCCTGCCGAGCGGAAGCCGGGGACAGCGCAGGCCTCCCGGCTCCTTCCAGCCGCCCCGCCCAGGCCCGGGGACGGCTAAGCGGGGCCATACCCGTGAGCCCCTCTCCAGGGGCTTGTGGGGGACCCTGGACCCCTGAGAAGCTTGGTGGGGAGCTCCCCGTCTGCCAGCCCCACAGTCCACCACCCGCCACCCTCCCTCGGGGCACACACGGTGGGCAGGGGAGGGGGTGGGCAGCCTGTGGGGAGGCCTGGGAGGGTGAAGTGGGGGAGGAGAGGGAGCCCGATTGAACAGGTGGAGACCCAGGCAGCGGCGGCCCGGCCCAGGGGAGGCCCGCAGGGGTCGGTGGCAGAGCCGAGGCCCACCCTGGCCCTTCCAGGCGGAGGGGGGAAAGGCTGGTGCCACCCCTCACCCTCGCAAGACTCCGGGCCTTTCCGGATCGCCAGGCCAGCTGGGCGGCCTCGTCCCACGTCCCGCCCTTCCTGCAGGAACCGGAGCCGCGGGCCGCCGTGTGGAGCCCGGTCCCCCCAGGCGCCCCCCCCCCCCGGCCTGAACCCCGCCTTCCCGGGGTGGCTCCCTCTCCAACTCAACGTGGAGCTCACCAGCGCCCCCAGCCTCTCCCCCAAACCACGTCTCCAGCCAGAGTAGAGCATTAGCCGAGGTCTCTCTGGGGTCTACCCGGCACGGGGAGCAGCCCTCCCGCTCCTCCCTCCCCCCACCAACCCCCACCCGCTCCGGCTGCCCAGGAGCTCCCACAGTGCCCGGCTCCGAGAGCCCCCTTCGGCTGATCTCCACGCGCTTTCCCGCCCAGGCTGCCTTCACCCCGAGATCCTCGGACCTCAGCCCCGGCGCAGCGAGGGTGACAGGGGAGCCCCGCGCCCAGCGCCCTGCCTTGCTTTTGAAAGAGGGTCTTACGAACGTTGCGTGGATTGGCTTTGAACTGGATATCTTCCCACCTCCAGACACGTATCCCCACCCCCAGATCGTGGCAGGCGCCCCTGAAACCTGCGCTTCCTAGAGAGGACCACTATGCGCGTGGGTGCCGGGGGGGGGGGAGGGGGGGCAGGAAGCCATCAGCCACAGCGCGGGTCCATCGGGTGCCCCCCGGGGCTAGCCTGGGGGCAGAGGCTGGGCCAGGGCCTCCCCCCGCCCGCCCCCCCCCCCCGTGCTCCTGAGGCCTCTTGAAGAGCAGACCTCTCCCCCCCCCCCCGTGGCCTTGAGTCCCCCTCCCCCTACCTTTGGACGTGACTTTGGAAGCGGGCAGGGTCTGGGCCGTGCAGGGGGGGTCGCGCAGGGCGGGACCTGCTCTCCATCCGTGGCCCGGGGTTGCCGCGACGACGTGGAGACACACTCGAGGCAGAAAGGGGCAGGAGACCGTCCTGGGAAGATGGACGAGCAGGATGGAGGGATGGGGGCCCCAAGCCAAGAACAGCAGGAGCCCCGGGGGGAGGGGAGGGGAGGGGGAAAGGAGGCCCCCCCGGAGCCCCCAGAGGGAGGGCTGCCCTCCGGGCACCTGGCTGGGGCCGGGCTGAGGTGGCCAGCGCCTGTCCCGGGAGCGGCGGCTCTGTGGCCCCGTCAGGCCCCCGCCCCAGCTTGCCTGGTCCCCCACCCCACCCCGCCCCGGCGGGATGCAAATCCTCCCCTCCCCCTCCCCGCAGACACCTAGCGCCCAGGCCCGCGGAGGCAGCATTTGAATACGCTTGACGGTCTGGGGATGGGGACGAGCCCTGGGCGGAGGCCATGCGGTGGCATTTGTGTCCCAGAGCCGCGGGCCCGGAGGTCTCACACGGGAGGACCGGGTCACCGTCCTGGGGACACAAAGCTGGGGTCCGGGAGCCAGCAGAGCCACCCCTGCCCGAGGCGCTGGGCCGCGTCTGCCCTGCCGCTCCTGGGCCTCCAGGGGAGAGGGGGTTGTGTCGGGTCCTCGTGGGCCTGGCCTCCCAGCCCAGGGGCGGAGGGGAACTTGGGCGGGCGCCCAGTGCCAAGCAAATGAGGCCACCGCAGGGAGGGCATGCAAAGGAGTCAGGGATTTGCGTGTCCCGGCGGGGTGGGGGCCGCCAGGGGGCCCGGGGGGGTCCCCAGCTGGAGCAGAACCAGGCTGCTGGGCCGATGGCCACTGCTAGCCAGACGCCATCACAGAAACTGCCGGGCCTCCCTCCCGCCCCACCCCCAAGCCCACGGAGCCCCTCCCCGCCCCAGGCTCCCGGGCAGACCCTGCCCCGCCCTGGCGACCCTCACCCTGGGGCCGTCCCTCGCCCCGGGGAAGGAGGACAGGGGTGTGGCCATGCTCCCGCCCACCTATCCCACCCACCCCAGGGGGGGGGCGCCGTCTGAGGCCGTGCTTCAGTCCCGGGGAGGACCACGCTGCGGCAGACCCATGTGATGTCCGCGCACCGTCCCAGCGGCGAGCGGCCCGTGAGGATCGCTGGGGTGTCTGGGTGCCTCCCGCCGACCGCAGCCCTGGGCCTTCCTCGTCCTCCTCTCTCCTTTCCAACCCCCGGCCTCAGAGCCTCTGTAAAGCATTGTCAGCCAGGGGCCGGGGGTGGGGGGGGTGGGGTGCAATCCCAGCTTCTTCGCAGTGGGGCTGAGCTCTGAGGGCTGGGGTTGGAAGCCAGCCCCAGGCAGCACAGTGTGTGCGATTCTTATCGCCAACGAACCACCAGACCCCCAGACGTGGAGCTGCAGCTCAAGTGGTAGAGCACCGGCCTTGAGTGCAAAAGTTCAGCGTCAGCGCCCAGGCCCTGAGTTCAAGCCCCAGAACCCCCTCGGGTTTTCAGAGCATGGTGTCTGGGGACGGTGGGTGACACAGGAGAAGAACCTGACGCTTCCGTGCACCCTTGCTCCAAGGGACGCCTGGGGCCCTGCCCTGGCACCCCACAAAACCCTAGCCCAGGAATAGCAGGGGCCGGCGTTCAGGACCTGGCACGAGCCACCAGAGGGCGCTCTAGGGCCACGGGCCGAGGCTCCCGGGCTCGGAGGCGCCAAGCAAGCCCGGCCCAGGGGAGGCGGGCTCGGTCACCTCCACAGTAGCCCCCTGTGGGCCGGGCCAGCCCAGACCCCGCCGAGCCCGCACCCCGAGAGGACGCGGAGCCATCTGAGGTTCCTCAGGAGTTACGAGCTCCGGGATCTGAGATACAGGCGGGGCACCGCGAAGCTCTCGGGGCCAGAGGCCCTGAAGGCCCAGTCACGGGGGGAGACCCGCCTCGGGGAGCCATAGCAAAGGTCAGGGGTCCACCGGTTCCCCGGGGTCCAGCCTGGGGCCTGTGCAGGGTCAGGTGCGTGGGGCAAGCAGGGGTCCCTCGGGGACCTGGGAGCCCACGATGGGGAAGCTCCGCCTCCCCCACCCTTCTTCCACCCTGGTCCTGACGCGCCACCCTGAGAAAGGCCACCTCCGCCTCCGGACACCCAGCCACGCCCCCCCCCCCCCCCTGGCTTCCCAGGCCTGTCCCCGGGACAGCGGGTCACCTTCCAGGTCGTGACACCGCCCCGCGGAGTCACCCCCGTGCTCAGAAGCCATCCAGCAGAGCCTCGGTTCCACCCACCCCAGGACTCCCGCAGCCACGCCCCGAACCCCCACTTCCCACAGCAAAGCCACAGCTCTGTAGCTGCCTGGGGGGGTGTCCTCTGTTCCCCCCGCTTCCTCCCTCCTGACCCTCTGGCCCTCGAGGGCTCCGGCTCTCCCCGAAGCTTCATCGGGCTCTTCTCAGCCTAGGGCCTGGGTTCAGCCAGTGGGCCCTCGGGTCTAAGGTCCCGTCCGCCGGCCTCTGGCCCGCCCAGCCTCCTGGGGCGGCCCCTGCCCCGGCCCACCCCGACACCTGCCACCGTCCCTGGCGCACCACCCAGCCCACCCGCAGCAGGGACAGCCCTGTCCCCGTCCACAGAGGGCGACAGAGGCCGGATGACTACGTCTCGGGCTCAGGCTGGGCGCGGAGACGTTGCAGCTGTGCCCGGGCAGGGAATCTAGAAACGACCGGCAGAAGCCCGGTGGGTCAGGGGTCAGGCGCTTGCCTGGCACACAGGGGCCCGCGGTTTTGATCCCCGCAACAAGAACGCGAGGACCCAAAACAGTGAAACTGCAAGGGCTCCTCTGCCAGTGCGCTGGGGCGCCAACAAGGAAAGGAGGGGGAAATAAGGAAAGGGGGAGAAATGTGAAGCTGGAGAGAACCAGAGACTGGGGATTCGAATGGGTGGCCAGAGACAAATCTCACGGTAAGAGTTCTGCGGATAGCCGAAGGAAGCACAAGCCATCTGCTCATGCGCTAGTTACCCTCCTTCACCCACCACCATCCCTCCCAGTATATATCCGTCCCATGATCCATGCACCTCCCCACCCACCTAGCCCAGCCGTCCATCCGTATGTCCACTCACCGACCCCCATCTATCCATCCACTTATCTACCCCTCCCCATCTCATCCATCCACTCACTGATGGACTCAGCTTTCATTCACTGCCAGCATTCCCCTGCCATTCCCACCCATCACTGTGCAATCCATCCCTCCATCCACCCCTCCCTCTACTCGCCCACCTGTCCATCCATCTTCCCCTCCACCCATCCCTCCACCCGCCAACCTGCGCACCCGACTCAACCATCATCCATCCGCCATCCGCCCACCGGTCCGCCCACTAACTTCCCCTGGGTGCCTGGCCCCCTCCAGGCGTGCAAGTCAGCACCTGGTGTGACGCGCCCACGCGCGGCGGTGGAGGCGACCCGTGCGCGGGCCCCGGGCGGACGTGGAGGGGGCGCGGGTCAGAGCGCAGGCGGCAGGCCGGGCTCTGGTGCAGGGTCGTCCTCCCGGGCAACATGGCCGCCTCCCGCGGGCCCCCGCCCCACGCTGTGCCCCAGCAAGGCTGGCATTCAGCGGGCCCGGGATGAACGCCGCAGGTGGCTGAGTCACCCGCCCCCCCCTCCTCCGTCCCCGGCCCCCTCGTGCCCGCCCCGGGGCAGGGCTTGCTCAACCCCCTCTTCAAGTCCACTCCTGGGACCCTGGCCGTGGGGGCTCGGCCGGGCAGGCCTTGCCAGCGAGAGCCGTGACGTGGGGGAGGGGGGGCGGGTGCAGCCTCCGGAGGGGCCCCCGGGTGCCCCGGGAAGCCGAACACCGCCACCCCCAGCACGAAGCCCGTGTCCACGGCCCCGCGTGGGGCGCACTGTTCCCCGCAACGAGAACGACTGCCACTGACCCCGGAAGGCTGTGGGTCACACAGGAGCGTGGGGCGCGAGGCCTCCGCGGGGAGCTGGGGAGGCCAGAGGGCGCCCCCGCTGGGCGCTGTGGGTGTGGGAACGTGGGGGTGTGCGGGAGGACAGGGCTGCCCGGCCTTTGAGGAGGGCAGGGCTAGCCGGGTGCAGCCATGGCCCCGGGGGGCGGGGGGGCGGCCCCCTGCCGCGCGCTCTGCCCGCTGGTCTGAGCCATTGTGCTCAGGTTGTTTTGTCCCTTTGTGTTTGTGTTCCAATGCTGGGCTTTGAACTCGGGGCCTTGAACTTGCTCGGCAAGGGCTCTACCACTTGAGCCGCACCACCCACCTCAGAGGGATTGTTAAGGGACAGGGACGGGGGATCCTAGACTCTCTGTGATCACAAAAAGGTACATGGGCCACACACACACACACACACACACACACACACTCTCAGCCCTCATCTTCCTGGGCTGTTTCCCAGCTTGAAAGAGGAGAGGTGAGCACACAGCTGTGAGTGGGAGCTGGTGGAGAGCCAGCGTCCGAGCGCCCCGCCCCGTCCCCTCCTGTGCCGCGCTATCATCCGCCCCGTCCTCTGCCCCGTCCCCTCCTGCCCTCGCCTCTCCTCCGGTCCGGCTCTGTCTCTCCACGCCCTGTGGCACGGGAGGAATGGCCTGATCGTCAGGTAAGGAAGTCGGCCGGCTCTGTGGGTGTGAAAGGATCTGCTTACGGGGCGTCTTTCCCGGTGTCGCCCACGGGGCGGGACACAGTGGCGCTCAGTGTGTCCGCGGAGGGCGAGTGGGAGGGATGTGTCAGGGCTAAAGGACTCGGGCAGGCCCGGCCTTGCCTGTCCTGCTGGGGCGCCCCGCCTCGGGGACCCTCCGAGTCCGCCTTGTGCTGCAGAGGGTGCCCCGAGTGTCCCCCTCGGTCTGTGGGGGGGGGGAGGGGGCCCAGTGAAGGGCTCAAGGGAGGAGAGGGTGTCCCAGGAGCTGCCGGTGGGGGGCAAGCAGGAGCGCTGGTCTCCTGTTGGGGAGGCCCATCCACAGGGAGGGTGGCCAGCCAGGAGGACCCTCAGAGAGAGACAGAGGCCATGCAGCCCTGGGGGGGGGGCAGCAAATCCCTCCCGGGGGAGCCGAGGTGGCCCCGCAGGTCTGGTGGGGGTGCTGGGGAAGCCTGGGTCTCTCCCGCCCCTCCCCCAGAGCTCCCCTCCGCCTGGCTGTAGGGCCAATGCACAGAACAGTGCCCGGCATGCAGCTGGGGCTCAGTGGGGTGGGGGTGGGGGGGTCGGGGAGCCACCCAGCGGCTGCGGGCTGGGTCGGGCCTGGCTGGAACTCCCCGCCCTGTCCCCCCCTCTGCGGCAGCCCCACCCGAGCCTTCTGCCACCTGCCCTCTCTCCTCCTCTGCTCGCTCCTTCCTGGGTCCCCCATTCCTCCCCTCCCCCCTCCCGCCCACCCCTCAGGATGGAAGGAAGCTTGTGGCACCCCGTTTCCAGCGTTCTGGGGAGAGTCTCCCCACTGCGGTCCGGTCCCAGCTGCCCCGGGCCAGCACGGGGCCTCCAAGAGCCTCCCACGGCTCGGGCGGCAATTGGTATAATTTGTTTTTAAAGGTGGAAATGTACACAAAGGTGAAGAGCCCGGCATAATGACCGCATTCACCACCGGGCTCCAACAATCCCCGTCTCAAAGTCGTTTTGTGTAAACGCCACCTGGCTCCCTCCCCCTCCCCCATTCTTTCCAAGCACTGCCCACAGCCCCACGGCTACCCACAGTCCTTTGCAGCATGAGCACCCCTGGCAGCAGGGACTCCTTCACCCCGAATTCACACGGTGGGTGGGGCCGGGGCAGGTCACCCTCCGCCCTGCGCACCTCCAAAAGTTCAGAACAAGGAGGCCAGGCAGCAGCCAAGGGCGGGAGCACCTGCGTCACCACGTGGGTTTCAAAGGCATTTGCCGTGATTTAACCCACAAAGTCCTCCTGACATTGAACTGGTCCTGCTACTGACCCATCCCTTCCAGAGGTTTCCAGTGGACAGAGCTGTGAACGTCAGCAGCCCCAAGGCAAATGGAAGGGTTGGCTTGTAGTCCTTTTGCGTTTGCCTTTGTGTCTTTTATCTCTTACACAGAGCCTTTGGGTTCCTAAGGAAATTCACATGACGATTAGACTTGATAGAGATAGATATGATTGCAAAAGAACAGGACAACTAGCCTCTGCTATCTGCAGCTCTGCCTCTGAAGCTCAGCTAACCCCCGACTGAAAACCAAATTGCATTTGTACTGAGCACCAGGGCTTTCTTCTGGTCGTTCGCCCCTAGACACAGGGCACAGCAACAAGGCACGTGGCATTGACATTGGGCTAGGTGGTCTTCAGTCACTTAGAGCTGATTTAAACTCTAGTACTGACAGCATGTACTGTGGGATTCCATGGGTGGCTGAACTGTACCATGATTCAGCCACTTGAAGCCCATGGTGACTGTTCTGTGGTGTGTGTGTGTGTGTGTGTGTGTGTGTGTGTGTGTGTGTGTACTGGGGCTTTTAGTTCAGGGCCTGGGCTCTGTCCTTGACTTCTTTTTCCTTAAGGCTGGCGCTCTTACCACTTGAGGCCATAGCTCCACTTGCTTTTTCCCCCTCCTGATTCATTGGAGGTAAGAGTTTCATGGATGTCCTGCCCCAGGCTAACTCTGAACTGTGATCCTCAGATCTCAGCCTCCTGACTAGCTAGATTGGCGGCGTGAGACGCTGGCACTCAGTTCTTGCTAATACTTAAGCACTGCAGTTTACAAACTTACATCTCGCTTTCTATTTTCCTCCCATATCTTTGTTCCTGGCAGTGAGATTTCCAGGTCAAAGGGCACATGTGATTTTGCTAGTATTGCCAGAATTCCCTTCCGGGGTGACGAGGAAAGCACCTGCTACCCTGCCTCTCCCACCGATTGTGCCTTCAGACCTCTGGGCCGCTGCCCATCAGATAGGCGAGCAATGGTATCGGCGTGTACTTTTCCTCTGCGTTTTTCTTGTGGTGAGTGAGCTTTTTCTTTCTTAATTGCAGAGGCCACAGACTTCTTTTCCCATGCATTGTTCACGTCTTCTGTCCACAGGGTAGTCTGTCCTGCTTTGCGTGTCGGTGACACGGCCCTTTGCCTGGGATGGAGATTGCCAACGCGCTTGTATTCGTCACTTACCATTGACTCTGCAGATAGTGGTTTTCTTGTTTCTTTTCCTGCTGCTTCTCAGGGAGGCCCCCTACCCTTCCTTCCAGGAGCTGCGGGGCGGGGGCTTCCCTTTACCCCTCACACCCGAGCCTCTGGTCCACTGGGGAGTGAGAGGTGGGGCTTGC